>NW_023270855.1:51431824-51446560 GCF_011800145.1 Mirounga leonina | reverse complement strand
CCTGCTGAGCAAGAAGCCTGATGTGGGGCTCGATCCCAGGACCCTGGAATCATGACCTGAGCCAAAGGCAGATGCTTAACTGACTGAGCCACCCAGGTGTCCCTATATATATATATTTTTTAATCAACTGGCAAATAATGAAGAGATGGACCATCCTTGGGTAGGCAAAGAACTTTCATAGCTTGTTAGTGTTGGTGGAAGTTGGCACATACAGCTTTCCAAGACTGGTCTGACGATAGTTATCAAAAATAGAACTGCATGCGGCGCCTGGGTGGCTCAGTCGTTAAGCGTCTGCCTTCGGCTCAGGTCATAATCCCAGGGTCCTGGGATCGAGTCCCACGTCGGGCTCCCTGCTTGGCAGGAAGCCTGCTTCTCCCTCTCCCGCTCCCCCTGCTTGTGTTCCTGCTCTTGCTATGTCTCTGTCTGTCAAATAAATAAATAAAATCTTAAAAAAAAAAAAAAAAGAACTGCATGGGGGTGCCTAGGTGGCTCAGTCAGTTAAATGTCTGCCTTTAACACTCCCTGCTCAGCGAGGAGCCTGCTTCTCCCTCTCCCTCTACCCTGCCCCTGCTTGTGCTCTCTCTCTCTCTCAAATAAATAAAATCTTTTTAAAAATCAGGGGCACCTGGGTGGCTCAGATGGTTAAGCATCTGCCTTCGGCTCAGGTCATGATCCCAGGGTCCTGGGATCAAGCCCCACATCCGACTCCTGGCTCAGCGAGGAGCCTGCTTGTCCCTCTCCCTCTGCCTCTCTCCCTGCTCATGCTCTCTCTCTCTCTATCTCTGTGTCTCAAGTGAATAAATAAAATCTTTTTTAAAAAATTTAAAAAATATGTAACTGCATGCATTTTGACCCACCCATTGCAGTTTTTAAAATATTTATCCAAAAGAAACAGTTGGATAAAAACCTAAAGGTGAAGGCACAAAATGCCCATTCTAGTATTGGTCAGAATAGTGAAGACCTATGAAAAATGTCCAACATTAGGGACGCGTGGGTGGCGCCGTAGGTTGAGCGGCTGCCTTCCGCTGGGGTCACGATCCCGGAGAGTCTGCTTCTCCCTCTCCCTCTGCGCCTCCCGCTGCTCGTGCTCTCGCGCTCTCTCTCTCAAATAATAAATAAAAAAATATTTTAAGAAATATTAACAATGTCTCCAGTGGTAGGATTAAGAGAGAGATGTATTTTCTGTTCTGTAGTCTTTGATATGTTCTGACCTTTAGCAGTGAGCAGGTATTAATTTTATAATCAAGGGCAAAGTTATTTTATAATCAGGGTAAAGAAATACGCGGCATTTGTTATCTGGGAGGCACAAAAGCATGGTAGATAAGCACACAGACTCTGGATTCAACTTGCCTGGATTCTAGCTCCCACGTCTCCAGTTAATGACTGGGTTCGTGGGAGCAGGTTATTTACTTGTTCTGTGCCTCAGTTTCCCTCGCTGTAAAATGCAAATAATAACGGCCCAGGTTACTGTGTGCCAGACGCTGTTTGTCTTACGTAAATTATTGCACTGAATTTTCACAGCAGCCTTATAAAGTAGGTTCTACTATAAATGGGTCACAGGCGGGGAGGAAGGCGGGACTGGGAACTCCAGCCCCCAAGCGCCTCCCAGAGCGGAGCTAGGGAATTGCAGCAGGTTCAGAAATGCACGCACGCGCAGACCGAGTGGAAGGCGTGGCGAGAACGCGCGGGAGATTTCCTCCTGCACCACGATTGGCTGTCGTGGTTGTCATTAGCCGAGAAGGCCGCCAATGAGGGGCGCGGCCGCTTCGTCTTGGGAACCCGAGGGCAGAGGGAGCTGAGGCTGTCCCGCTGCTGCAGGGGCGCGAACCTCAAGGCGGGTGAGGGGACCTGGCGTCACTCCCTGAGAGTGACCCCAGCGTCGTTCCCACTCGTTAAGGGGACCCCAGCGTCAGCCTCCTTTCCTGAGAGTTCCCTGGCGTCATTGCCCCCTTTTTTCCCGAGACGTCTACCCTTTTTCCCAAGAGGGACCCCTGAGATGTTCCCTCTTCCTGAGGAGGACCCCAGCGTCCTCTGTCCTTCTAGAGGTGAACCCTAGCCTTGTCCCGTCTTCCTGAGAGGGACGCCAGAGCCATTCATACTTCCTTGGGTGGACCCCGGCTTCATCAGCCCTTCCTAAGGGGACCCGGGTGTCAGTGTGTGTTGGGGGGGGGAACACCAGCTGACACAGGAACTCACAGTGTCACCTGAGAAATTGTTTAAGGAACTGGGGCTCTTTCTCCTAAAATGGGAGCCGAGCGAAAGATCTAAAGCTGCCTTAAAATATCTTTCAAGGGGCGCCTGGGTGGCTCAGTCGTTAAGCATCTGCCTTCGGCTCAGGTCATGATCCCAGAGTCCTGGGATCGAGCCCCACATCAAGCCCCGCATTGAGCCCCACTTTGGGCTCCCTGCTCGGCGGGAGGCCTGCTTCTCCCTCTCCCACTCCCCCTGCTTGTGTTCCCTCTCTCGCTGTGTCTCTCTCTCTCTGTCAAATAAATAAATAAAATCTTAAAAATATATATATATCTTTCAAGTGCTTCACACGGTCCCTGACATGGTCAGCAGGTCCTTATTGAGTGATTGGGTATGTGTACGACTGACCCCTGGAAGAGGGATTACTTTGGTCCATGAAGTCCCAAGAGATCTGATGGTAAGGGTTGGAGGGAGGTCGAAAGGGCTTCCCAGTGTTGAACTGAAATCCTAAAAGGCTGAGCACAGAGCTGGCAAAATCCGCAGCCTGGAAGACCTTGAAGGCCAGATGCATTCAATCCTGCAAAGATGCATCGTCCGTCCACTGTGATCACGAATTGTCTCGTCCATATTCAAATATGTGTGAGGTTCCTGTTGTATGTGTCAAATGGTGAACAAGACAGAAGAATAGAAGAATAATTCTGAATACGAGGCCCACAAATACAGTGCTCATGACTTCTGCAAGTGACGCCACTTCTTCCTCATTGTTCATTAGGGAACGATCAGTCTGTCTCCCGCCTGGTTGACTACAAGTGCAGGAGGGCAGAAACTGCTCCTAGCTGTCACTACCCAGTGCCTGGGACGTAGTCCATGCCCCAGCGCTTCACTTGGTGAATCCTTAGTGGAACTGAGAGATGACCAGGGAGGGTGAAGTATGATGAGTAAGGGGAAGACACGCAGTAGAGAAGAAAGAGATGCACCTGCCGTAGCTGGGATTTAAACACCAACTCCTTGGCTGACGCAATTCATCTTTCCTGACCCTGAGGCTAAGAGCAAGTGAAGGCAAAGAGGCAGCTGAAGTCAGCAGCTCGGTTTAAAATTTCCCACCAAGAATGCAAGCTGGTGCAGCCACTCTGGAAAACAGTATGGAGGTTCCTCAAAAAGTTGAAAATAGAGCTACCATATGATCCAGCAATTGCACTACTGGGTATTTACCCCAAAGATACAAAGTAGGGATCCGAAAGGGTACGTGCAGCCCGATGTTTATAGCAGCAATGTCCACAATAGCCAAACTGTGGAAAGAGCCAAGATGTCCATCGACAGATGAATGGATAAAGAAGAGGTGGTATATATATCAGTGGAATATTATGCAGCCATCAAAAGGAATGAGATCTTGCCATTTGCAACGACGTGGATGGAACTGGAGGGTATTATGTTGAGCGAAATAAGTCAAACAGAGAAAGACATGTATCATATGACCTCACTGATATGAGGAATTCTTTTTTTTTTTTTAAAGATTTTATTATTTATTTGAGAGAGAGAGTGAGAGAGAGAAAGAGCACAAGAGGGGGGAGCGGGAGAAGGAGATGCAGACTCCCTGCTGAGCAGGCAGCCCGATGCGGGACTCGATCCTGGGACTCCAGGATCATGACCTGAGCCGAAGGCAGTCGCTTAACCAACTGAGCCACCCAGGCGCCCGATATGAGGAATTCTTAATCTCAGGAAACAAACTGAGGGTTGCTGGAGTGGGGGGTGGGGTGGGAGGGATGGGGTGACTGGGTGATAGACACTGGGGAGGGTATGTGCTCTGGTAAGTGCTGTGAATTGTGCAAGACTGTTGAATCTCAGATCTGTACCTCTGAAACAAATAATGCAATATATGTTAAGGAAAAAAAAAAAGAAGAAGAAGAAGAAGGTAGCGGGAGGGGAAGAATGAAGGGGGGGAATCAGAGGGGTAGACGAACCATGAGAGATGATGGACTCTGAAAAACAAACTGAGGGTTCTAGAGGGGAGGGGGGTGGGAGGATGGGTTAGCCTGGTGATGGGTATTAAAGAGGGCACGTTCTGCATGGAGCACTGGGTGTTATGCACAAACAATGAATCATGGAACACTATATCTAAAACTAATGATGTAATGTATGGGCATTAACATAAGAATAAAAAAATAAAAAATAAAAAATAAATAAAATAAAATAAAATTTCCCACCAAAGTGGTCTAAAGCAGCTGATTTGATCCAGGCAGACCCTGGGACATGTAGTCTGAAAAATGTTCCTGAGTGCGCTGTTTAACATGTGGCCTAAGAAAATCAAAGCTATGACCCTGAGGTGTGGATGTGGTGCTGGGGCTCATGGAAGGGAGAGCTCTTTAAATAGGGGGAAGCGGGTGCCTGGGTGGCTCAGTTGGTTAAGCGACTGCCTTCGGCTCAGGTCATGATCCTGGAGTCCCTGGATCGAGTCCCGCATCGAGTCCCGCATCGAGTCCCGCATCGGGCTCCCTGCTCGGCGGGGAGTCTGCTTCTCCCTCTGACCCTCCTCCCTCTCATGCTCTCTGTCTTTCATTCTCTCTGTCTCAAATAAATAAATAAAATCTTTAATAAATAAATAAATAGGGGGAAGCTTCCTGATGCATTTGCAGTTGTTTCATTTACTACAAATATAATTTACCCAGAAGTTCTGAAGAATGCTAATTAAAAAAAAAAAAAAGGAACAAGCCAAGGTCAGGTAATTTTGCACCCTGGGCTCCTCCAACCTTGTTCCTTTTCTAGCTCTCCTTCTCTGGCAACAGTTCCTCTTTTTGCCTAGAAGCCCACAAGAGGGTGCTGCGTCCCTTTTAGACCACACCTCCTGTATCGTCCCAGAGAGCCAGGCGGAGCTACAAAATCTTCACAAAATAAGGCAGATAGGTTGGTGGAAGCTCTGATTTTTCACAGGGTACGAGAGCCAGTGAGGAATTTTAAGTAGCACAGGTAAAGTGGTCTGAGGTCACTAAATGTTCTACCATTATCTTGCTAACCTTAACAACCTTGATAATCCCGATTAATGTTAGCACATCAGGTTTCCAGTACTTAAACCTCATTCCTACCAGTAAGACTACATTTATTGTATCTTACTGCGTGCCAGCTGCTAGGGTAGTTATTATCCCCATTTTACAGATGAGGAAAGCCAGGCACAGAGAGGCTTTGCACCAAGTTTGAGTGCCAGATATGGGTCTCAAGCCTAGTCTGTTGATTCCAGTGTATTCTTCCCCTCCCCCTGCCCCTTAAGTTCTATCTTCCACAAAATTTAGTTCCACTAACATTTATATTTTAAAACCAGAATGCAGGGCGCCTGGGTGGCTCAGTTGGTTAAGCGACTGCCTTCGGCTCAGGTCATGATCCTGGAGTCCCGGGATCGAGTCCCGCATCGGGCTCCCTGCTCAGCAGGGAGTCTGCTTCTCCCTCTGACCCTCCTCCCTCTCATGCTCTCTCTCTCAAATAAAAAAAATAATAATAATAAAATAAATAAATAAATAAAACCAGAATGCACACTCAAGGGAGAAGATATTCATTGAATTGACAGCATGTTGTATTGCACAAAGCAAGGGACTCTAGCGTCCAGAACTACAGGGCCCTTCACAGAGCTAAAGGTTACCTTAGACACTGTCCACTTGATTGAGAGTGGGAAGTTATTTGCTTACCATCACTATGAATCCAACCTCTTTTACCTCATCGTTGATAATCTTTCTATACTGAAACTTCCCCTCGGCTTATAAACATGCTCTGTTTTCTGAATCTCAAAAACAAAACCCCAAACCCTCCCTGAATTCTTTGTTCCTCTCTAGCTTTCAGCCAGTCTTTTTCTGCCTCTTCTCATCCAAATGCCTCAGAAGAGATATTCTCTTCCTCGGTTTCCTTCACTGATTCAGTGTTGTCTTCTCAGCAACAGTACCTGTTCCAAGGAAGCACTCCATAAATATTTACTGAAGGGATCTGTTGCTTTACCCTCACAAGTCTCCTGAAATGGTTCTCAGTAAGATTACTTTCCAGTCACCAAATCCAGTGGGCATTTGAAGGGGTCTATCTTTCTGAAGCTCTTTGCACTTCATAGCATTGTTCCTTAAAATTTTTGTGCTCGACTTTTTCCTCCACTTAGCCTCTGTGACACTATACTTTTCTTAGTTTTCCTCATGCTTTTCTGCTGCTGTTGTTTGTTGGGGCTTCTCTTCCATTTATTCCTTAAGTGTTTCTCAGAATGTGCTTCTAACCCACTGTTCTTGTTCTATTTATGTCTTGCCGTGTGGTCCCTGGACAAGCAGCATCAGCGTCAACTGGGAATGTTAGAAATGCAATTTCTTGAGACCCACCTATTGAATGAGAGACTTCTGGAAAATTCAACACCCATTTATGATTTAAACAACAACGACATGTAGCAAACTAGGTATAGAGGGGAGCTTCCTGAACTTGAAAAAAGTTCCAGCAAAACTTAAGGTGTAAGTTACAGAAAATCGTTTGGCAAACATCAGATTTAATGGTGGCACATTAGAAGCACTCACCTTATTATTAGGAATAAGACAACTATTCCCCACCAGTCCCACAACTAACTAACATTTCAAAGGTCTTAGCTAATTGTAAGGCAAGAAATGAATGGCATAACTATTGGAAAAGATGACATTCCACTATTCTTACTTGCAGACAATTTAACTATCTGCTTAAAAAAAAAAAAAACTAGAAAACTAGAAAGAGGCTGGTGGAAGATCAAGATATCTAAATCAACAAATTTCCCATATACCAGAAATACCAATTTTATTTTTTTTTTCAGAAACAACAATTGTAAAGGATCAAGGAGTAAAGATCTCATTGACAACAGCAACCAGGCCCATAAAACTCCCATTAATAAACCCTTCGCAAGCCCTTTGTGGAGAAATTATAAAGCCTTCCTGAGGACAGCAAAGAAGACTTCACTAAACAGATACACTAAGTTCATGAACGGAGAGGCCTAATGTAAAAATATTATTCCACCCCAACTCGATAATTTTAATGCAACCCAATTAAAATATTTATTTTTCATGGAATTTCATCCATGGAGCAAAGAATAAATATGCAGTAACAGAACAGCTCAGGGTTGTTGTTGTTGTTGTTGTTGTTTTTAATAGAAAGAAAAAGGGAGAAGGGACTTATTCTGATATTAAGACATGTTAAAACTTTAGTAATTAAAATGATGAAATTGATGCAAAAATGGATATTTAGGTAAAACTGTAGAAAGTCAATCTAACGGAATAGAGGTCCCATACAAACATGAGAAATTTGCATATGATTGGGATAGCATTTAAGAACTATGGGTAAAGAATTAATGGGTCAAGAAATGGTTTGAAAAACAAATGGTTGAGCAATAGCTATCCATACAAAATTAAATTCCCATTTGATAGTATACATACCAGCAACTTCCTGTTGGATTTAAAAATAGTACAAAAACAAACAATAATATCCGAAGGAAAAACAGTACAAAAATTTCTTGATGTCTCTGTTAGTCAAGATTCTTGGTTTTAACAGAACCAGCAAAAACCGAGTCTGGTTAACTTAGGCAGAAACAAATGTACGGGCAGGAGATGACAACTTAACAAATGGGTAGGAAGCCACGGAAAATGGCAAGAACCAAAAGTCCTTCTTAAATATGACACAGAAGAGAAAAAACATCAAGGGAGAGTGATCAATTTGTGTGAAATTTAAAAAGAACTTCTAGAAGCAGAAAGAACATGGTTTGTTACAACCACTTTGGAGGGCAATCTGGCAGCATCTAAGGAAAGCTGTGCTTACCCTAAGATTTAGTAAGTTCCACCTCTTAGTATCCCCCTGGAGAAATATACATATTTGTGCCTGAGGAGACATGGTTAAGAGTAGGCATTTCAGCCTTATCTGTAATTTTGAGAAATGAAAAGACCTAAATGTCTGTCGGTACTAGAAGAGATAAAACAGAACATAGGGGGGCGCCTGGGTGGCTCAGATGGTTAAGTGTCTGCCTTCGGCTCAAGGTCATGATCCCGGGGTCCTGGGATCGAGCCCCACATCGGGTTCCTGGCTCAGCGGGGAGCCTGCTTCTCCCTCTCCCTCTGCCTCTCTCCCTGCTTATGCTCTCTCTCTCTATCTCTGTGTCTCAAATGAATAAATAAAATATTAAAAAAAAGAAACAAAAAAAAACCAGAACATAGGTACCTGGCAAAAGGAATGTGATGTCACAGACAAAAAGATCTAGAAGTCTGAGGGGGGAAAGCAAGTTGCAGAATAATACAGGCAACATTATGCCTTTTTTGTGAGGAAATACATAGAACATTACTGCAGTTTGTTTTAAATTGAGAGGGGACTGGAATGGAAAGATAGTAAGATTTCAGCTTTATCTATAATGTTCTCTTTTTTTTAAGGTAATACTTAGGTATTTAAGAATTAAATTGAAATGAGCATGGCCCACAGGGCCTCTTCTGACACCATGTTCCTCCTCCCTCTCAGAGTTCATCTAGGTTGCTTCCTGGTGCCACAGGACCTTTGCATGTGATGCTTCTTCTGTCCCGAAGCTTGCCCTTCCTTTCCTCACTAAGTTTACACTATCAGTTCCTTTGGATTTCTGTGAGAAAACCACCTCCTCAACAATGCTGTCTCAGGACCTCTGACCTAGGTCAAGCTCCTGGCCTTCAGAGGGCTTACCTTTGAACCTAATTACATAGGCATTTTTGTGATCATTAATTCTAGCTCTCTGAGAGAGACGGTGTCATGCCTGTTTCTCACTGTGTCTGAACACCTCACTTCCGGTCTGGTAGAACAGCCATTCGAGAACTACCTGTTGGAAGCATTAAAGCCTGAAGGCGAGCAAAATGACTGTGCACTCTCCTAAAACAACTGTATCCTGAGGCCTCAAATCCGACACACCCCAAAACATTGCCACTTCCCTTCTATACCTGCAGCCTCCTCAAAGCTTCTCTACCCCTGGCTGGGATTAAGGTTGAAGCTACACAGGAGCATTCCTAATTCTCCGCCCTTCTTATCTCATCAGTCCCCTCAGCTGTAGATTCAACCGCTCTCTACTCCCACAGCCTAATCCAAACTGCCAACCTCTCACCTGGCTAACGCAATAGCTGCTTCGCGCTCCCCAGTGCACTCCGCTCTGCAGCCAAGCCATCAACTTCCAAATGGGAACCTAACCACCACCCTCAGCTGCCTGTCACTCAGCACGGTTGTAATATTGCTTCAGCATCTGGCTTACCTGTAGAGTTGCCCCGGTTTACCCGGGGGGCTGAGGGGCTTGGGGATGCCAGCCTTCCAGTGTTCAATCTGGGACTGTCCTGGGCAAACCAGGACGAGTTGGTCACACTACTCCTCTGCTAGGCTGTAATTCCATGAGGGCCGGGATCATTTGGGGCCTGTTCACTACCCTAGCCCCGATACCTAGCACAGTGAGGTCTTTTTATAAACAGCTGTCTTTGCAGAGTTAGAAAGTGAATGTAAATACTCACCTTTGTTGGTCCAGCAGCTTACACAGGGCCTAAGGCCCAGCCGGTGTCCAAGTACCATTTTTGCAGGTAAGAAACTGTTCACCTTGCTTTACTGAATCAGCTGAAACCTGACCTCAAGACCAGGGTTCCAGCCCTTGTAGAAGGAAACCCCACTCTGGGATAGGCTGTGTGGCTTATGGCAACGGATTTACGTGCAAATTCCTCTTGACTCTAGATTAGATCGCTGTTTCTGGAACTTTCACTGATACACACACTGACCCCACGGGACCTCTTTATGTCCCTTCTCACACACGGTGTTAGAACGAGTTGTAGCTGCTTTGGTGTCCACTTGAGTC
This sequence comes from Mirounga leonina, assembly GCF_011800145.1. Lineage (NCBI taxonomy): Eukaryota > Metazoa > Chordata > Mammalia > Carnivora > Phocidae > Mirounga > Mirounga leonina. The sequence goes on along the minus strand of NW_023270855.1, from coordinate 51,436,557 downwards.
GAATCTAAACCCTACCATTTAGTGGCCACATGACCTTAGGTAAGTCACTTCTCTGAACCTCTAATCTGTAAAGAATTCGGGCTGGCCCTTCCTGGCTCACAGCACTCTTGAGGATCAAATAATGTGCAAAAACACTGCAAATGCTAAAAGGCTATCCAGATACTATGTTTACAATTCCTAGTCCTCTCCCATCCATTCAATGCAGCCAATGCAGATTTCTTTTCTTGTTCCAATAAAACCTTAGGAAGAGGACCAAGGAAGCGGTGCAACTAAGAAAACCTTCAGGTGAATTGAGTGAATGAAGCTACAGAGCTGAGAGGTAAGGGAAGGAATCAAATGTTTCCTCACTAAGCTCCCTGGGAGAACCTAGGACATTCCTGATAGTTGAGACCTCTTCGCTCCACTCTCCCAATACAAATAGTTAATTGGCGGGGCACCTGGGTGGCTGTCATTAAGCGTCTGCCTTCGGCTCAGGTCATGATCCCAGGGTCCTGGGATCGAGCCCCACATCGGGCTCCCTGCTCGGCGGGAAGCCTGCTTCTCCCTCTCCCATTCACCTGCTTGTGTTCCCTCTCTCGCTGTCTCTCTGTCAAATAAATAAATAAAATCTTAAAAAAACCCACAAATAGTTAATTGGCTTAAGAAGAGATCCAGGCCGTATGTTGCCTTCACACGAACTGTTCAGAAGAGACCAGGTTATATTGAGCCCTTTGCCTAAGAAAATTCCCAAGAACCCCTTTTGTCCTAAATAAAAGGCTCAGTCTGTGTTATTGAAGCGCATACAAATGACTGGATAGATTTTCACCGATTTGGAAGGCATGTTGGGGATGGTTTGCCTTAAAATAGAACTCCAGGGAGCCCTAGAAGAGAGGTGTCAAGGAGTTAGGTCATTGTCTTCAAAGCAGCCCAGTGTGACAAAGTGAGCCCTGTGTGGCTTGCCTCCGGGGAGAAAGAGGCCCTACATGTCAAGATGCGATGGGCAGAGATAACGACCTGGTTTCAAATTCAAACTCAAAATCAAAGACTTGAGTACGTTTTGGAAGAGACCTTTCTGTCCCCGGGTTCGAGACCTCCAGCTGAGAGCCCGGGAGTGAAGACGCTAGTTAGTTTGTTCTTTATTTTCATTGGAACGTTATATGGTTACTTATCAACAAAATGACTGTCCAGGGCAGAGATATCCAGGAGTTTCTGTGTACACGCCCATCCCTGGGGTCCGCACCTCCACAGGAACCTCACCCGTGAGGCCTCAGCTGGCTCCTTCCCAGGCCTCCAGGAACCAACCACAAAGACACAAGAAACAAAAACCCGGCCTGACCTAAGCACCTGCTTTCACCGCAAAGGGAGGTGGCGGCGGCTGGTGTGGGACCCAGGCCTATTCTCAGGGTAGTGGGTGCAGGGGCCTCTCTTCCTGGGAGCCTGCCCTTCATGCACCCCCCCCCTCCCAGGGAGGCTCTCTTGGACACTCCTGGGACGACTCTGACAGGCTCATGGGTTCCCGCTCTGGCCTTCTTTTCTTTCTAGCTGTCATTTGAACACTGAGGCATCTCAGCCTCCCATCTTGGAGGATAAGCATTTGCTCTGTCGCCTTTTCTTTTTGTCCCTGTTTTTGTACAAAAACAACCATACTCTCGATCAGACCATTTTTTTGCCCAAGAGACTCAAGCGGCTCAACAGGTACAGTTCTGCTGGTCAATCTGCTTCCGGCAGGGCTCCATGGTGACAGCAACACCCACCCCGCTCCGGCCCGATGTCATGTGGGTCACCTCACTCCAGGTGTCTGTGTCTGGGTCGTAACACTCCACACTGTCCAGGAACGTGTGGCCATCATAGCCTCCTGCCGGGAGAGCAGAGGAGACAGTCACCCCCTCTGAGGGGAAAGAAAGAGGGAGAAGGAACCCCAAGGAGCCTTCCTCCTGGGATTTGAGCCCGCCCCCCAAAGATGGGGTTAATCTGTCTTCTCCACCCAGGCCCCTGCCCCCAGGGCCTCACCGAGAACGTAGATCCTTCCCTGGTGCACAGTAATCCCCAGGGCACTTCGCCGATGCTTCATGGGAGCTACGAAACTCCACGTTTCTGTCTCCACGTCGTAGCGCTCCACGCTGTTGAGCTGGTCCTGACCATCGTAGCCTCCCGCAGCGTAGATACAGTTGTGTAAGACACAGACTCCTAAAGCATACCGTGCACAGAGTGACTCCAGGGCCTGGCTCTGGGGGCCCCAGGCCCCACCTCCCCTCGCCCCTCGCCCCTCTCCCGGGGCGCCCTTCAGAAACAAAGCCGGAAGACAAGAGCTCCCACCATCAGGATCTAGCTCTCCTGTGCGTGCCCCAGGGTTTAAGACTGGAACGGGAAGCCTCCCCCAGGTCTTGCCGAGTTTCAAGCCCAGGAGTGGGAGAGGGTTCCTCCACGCTCCCCTCCCGGCAGTCCCCACCCACCTGCCCCACTCCGGATGGTGTTCATGGGTGTGATCATCCGCCACTCATTTCTCTCTGGGTAGTAACACTCGGCCGAGTTGAGGCGGTTTGTTCCATCAAAGCCCCCGACGGCATAGAGCAGACGGTTGAGGACCGCCACTCCCACCCCGATCCTTCGAGTCAGCATTGGGGCCACCAAGTGCCACTCGTCCCGCTCTGGCTCATACCTGCAAGGGCATAAGAACGATGACAACAGCGATCACAGCTGACCTGTGTGGAACACTATAACCCGACATGCTGCTAGTTCCTTCTGCACTTGAACTCTTTACTCCTCATAGCTTTTCTCTGAGGAAACAGGTTCACAGCCATCATCTGCTCAAGGTCACCTGCACGTCTGCTGGACGCTGGTGGTAGCATGACCATACACCACCTGCCAGGCCCTGTACTGCGTGTTGTTAGCTCCCCAAAACCCCACTTAGCCGGTCGGGCAGGTGGTTATCATCTCCCACTTCCCCATCATCTTCAGACGACAAGACAGAAGCACAGAGGGAGAAAATGGCATGTTCCGGGTCACCAAGGAGGTGGGGCTAGGGGTATGACCCAGCCTTCTAGGACACCAGAATCCTAATTCTAACAACTAGGCTACCACCTACAATGGTTTTTTTCAAAGTGTGGTGTCTGTTTAAAATTCCCATTCCCCAGCCTCGCTCGCTCCAAACCCACCAATGCCGGATCTCCAGCAGTGGGCCAGGGAGTTTGTTTTAACAAGTTCTCCAGCTGAGAACTGTATCATGGATCACACTTCTGGAAGAGGAGAAAGCAGAGGACTGGCTGTGCAAAAGTTGGAAGTCCAAACTGCTCAGCCTCTAAACACAGGGTCACCATGCGGTTGTGTAGGTTGTGCACTGCACAAGGGGGCACCTTCCACATAGAAGACCTCAAACATCTGTTTATTATGGCAGTTTGGGGGCAGATGGCAGTGAGGTGTCATGTTGTAATAAAATTAGCGTTTTACAACAACTTCAAACTGATAGGACTCTTTCCAAATCTGCAGTTGTTATGGGTTTGTGACAGCCCTGTGAGCAATTCCCAGGCCCAGACAAATCCTCCAATGTCACTGACCATAAATCTCCCATGGATTTAGCTTCACCTGAGGCTTCCACTCCCTGAAGGCAGAGCACAGAGACAGGCACTCAACAACAGGGGGAATCCCCAAATCCCAATGGGTTCGGCCCTTGTTAGCAATGGGAACCTCAGAGCCCACCCCTCCGGGCCCTGCCACTCACCTCTCCACACTGTTGTGGTGGATGCAGCCATGGGAGCCACCAACGGCATAGATGTGCCCATCGATGACCCCAACCCCGATCCGATTGCGTGGTACGCTCATGGGGGCACAGGGCGACCACTGGTTGGTCATGGGGTTATAGCAGTCCAGCGCATTGGAGTCGGTGTTGCCGTCGGGCGAGTTGTTCCGGCCACCCACAGCATACAGCAGCCCGCCCACGACGCAGCCAGCCAGGCCACTGCGAGGGACCTGCAGGTCTGCCAGTCGGAGCCAGGTGCCATCACTGGGGTTGTAGGCCTCCAGGTAGCTGAGTGACTGGCGGAAGTAGCCACCAGCGGTGTAGATGAGCCGGCCGACTTTGGGCGCCCGACAGGGCATCACCTGCGTGGGCTTATGCAAGGTAAGCTCCTGGAAGATCTTGACCAGGTAGTCCTTGCAGCGGGAGTCCGACTGCAAGATCTCGCACTTCTGCAGCTGCATCTGCAGGAAGTGGGGCGTGAGGGAGTGGCAGCGCACCGCCCGCAGCAGCGCCTGCACGTAGAAACGCCGCTGCTCACAGTCATACTTGACCCAGTTGATACAGGCGTGGAAGACCTCGGACTCGCAGCGCACGTTCAGATCGTCTCGGCTGATGAGCGTCACCAGCTGGCAATGGGACAGGTTGAAGAATTCCTCTTGCTTGGCCACCTGCGGAGGGCATTACTGTGACAGGCTGACTCCCCTCAACGGCGGTATGATCGCAGACAAGTCACTCAACCTGCCTCTGACAATCTCAGTTTCCTATTTTGTAAAACGGGGATTCAAATAGCATGAACTTCGTAGGTTGTGAAGGTTAAATGAGTTAATACTACATGCCAGGCATACAGTACCGTAAGTACTCAGGCAAATGGGCAAAGACACAATGTACTATGTACCTTTTTGTATCATTTTGTGCTTGAACTACAAGATTGTTACCTTTTTTTTAAACAAAATTACTTTTTCAAAAGGGTAGATTGACTAAAAAAGGAAAAAGTAATAGCCATAGAATATTCTAGAAA
>NW_023270855.1:51400267-51431795 GCF_011800145.1 Mirounga leonina | reverse complement strand
TAAAAAAAAGCGACTGCCTTCGGCTCAGGTCATGATCCTGGAGTCCCGGGATCGAGTCCCGCATCGGGCTCCCTGTTTGGCAGGGAGCCTGCTTCTCCCTCTGACCCTCCCCCCTCTCATGTGCTCTCTGTCTCTCTGTTTCAAATAAATAAATAAAATCTTTAAAAAAAAAAAGAAAAGTGTAGGCTCTAAAGAAAGAAGGCTGAGCTGCAACTTGGCCCACTACTTTCTAACTAGGTGATCTTGGGCAAATATCGGAAACGCTCCGTGCCTTGGTTTTCATCCTCTGTAAAAGAGGGATTATATTAGTAGCTACCTCATAGCTGGGCTACTCCTAGGGTATCCAGGGCCCCAGGCAAGTATTTCTTGTCAGGCACCAGTCTATATAAATAATTTCAGTCACCCGACATCAGCAGATCACCAACACTCTGGTACCCCAAGCCCACGCAATCCCTTTAAAGAAACACTGTGCAGGCCTGTGGAAAAGCCCTGCTCACAGACCACCTTGCTGGAAGCCATAGGCCCTCGGACTAATGCCAGCGCTCCTCATCTGGTCAACCCCACATGTGGGGTAGAGGGAAAGAGAACATCTACCCCTTAAGGAGAGAAATGGAAACCAGGGCGGTATCTACCTCAGCTGATCCCGGCCACTGGAGGAAGACTTTGAAAAGTTCCAGGAAGGCCCTCTAAAGCACGGGACTCCCTAAGGCGTGGGGCCTGGGGTACAGCCCTGTTGGGCCACACCTGAGGGTGGTACTTCCTCATAGGATAGTTGGGAAAATCCAATGATTTAAAGAATGGAAATCACTTAGAACAGGGGTTGGCCCACAGCAAGTGCTCAACAAACACTTATTATCATCATCATCCCAAGGGCACAACGTCTAGTGACTGCCACCCAAGAATTTGGGCTCATCATTGTGATTTTACAAGGAATCTGTTATCTTCTGCTCACAACTTCCTCCACTTAAAAACGAAAATGAAACCAAGAACAGTGTAAGAACAACACTGCGCTGACCAGAGAAAACACGTCTAAGGGTCACAGTTGAGGGAGGCAGCATGTCATGGGTGTTTAATAAATATTTGCAGAGGGGCGCCTGGGTGGCTCAGTTGGTTAAGTGACTGCCTTCGGCTCAGGTCATGATCCTGGAGTCCCGGGATCGAGTCCCACATCGGGCTCCCTGCTCGGCGGGGAGCCTGCTTCTCCCTCTGACCTTCCCCCCTCTCATGTGCTCTCTGTCTCTCTCATTCTCTCTGTCTCAGATAAATAAATAAAATCTTAAAAAAAAAAAAATTAAATAAATAAATAAATAAATAAATATTTGCAGACTGTCTGAAATATCGGGCCCTCCTTTAGCACACCCCAGGGTTGAGCTACTGTCCGTGTTCCCTGCACCCTTCCCTACCCTTGGCCCCAGAGAAGCCGGGGAGCCCGAGACAGACCCAGGAAGCTCTCACTTTCCTCAGCTGTTTCCCACAGTCACCCCAGATGTGTAGACTAGGACCTCAGAACCCCATTTTTCTCCAGCTCCCTGATCTGACCCTTCACATCTCCAGGGAAGACAGGGATGTCCAACCATCTGTCCCTGGTCCTTCTGATCCCGCCTCCACGCCCTGGCTCCATGTCTCCTCCCGTCACTCACCTCTCCGAAGTGCATATAGATGTATTCGCGGGCGCGCTGATGCAGCTCGGCGCAGCCGATCTGTTCAGCGAAGTTGGCGATGCCAATGGCGTTGCTGGGGTCCAGCTGCTGCACGAGGAAGTCGCTGCAGGCGCGGACGACGCTGTCGATCTGGTACATGACGGCGCCATTCATCACGTGGAGCACACACTTCTCCCCCATGGAGATGGAGGCCGTGTAGGCAAACTCAATGAGGCGCTCCATGACCTTGGGGTGGATGCCCTCAATGGACACCACCTCCATGCCCTGCTCCCGCAGCCCATTGGTGAACATGGCCTTGAAGACGGGGCTAGATGAGGCCAGCACCACCTTGTGAGCCATGAACTGGGCGGCTGGCGCGTCCTCATATTTGACCTGCAGTGTGACATCACAGAGCTGCTGGCTGAGCCGCAGCTCGTTCATGATGCCAAAGGCCTGCTTGGTGTGGTCCTCCAGCGTGTAGCTGAAGGTGCGGTTGCCGTGCTGGGAGGGCGTCACCTCGGCTTTGCACTCGGTGGAGGCGTACATCACCGTGTCCCCTGCCCCCTCAGGGCGCTGTGACCTCAGGGGAAGGAATCGCGTGCGGGCCCCAGCCCCGCTAAGCCTGGGTTCCGGCTGCATGGGGTTCCAGGTGACAAGGGACAACACCACCACTGGCACTCAGAGGCCTGGAGGAGGGAGAGCACAGGGCTGGGGGCAGGGCCTGGGGGCAGGCATCCTCTTTTTTAAGATAAAGTGACTCCTAGACCAGTTTTCCTTCCCAAGCCCAGATGAAGCAATGTCCATTTGTGTTCACTAACTGCCACATGCCTCAGAGCCCAAGAGTCCATCTTAAAACACAGGTCGGGTGATGTCCCTCCCTTGCTCAGAATCCCCCTATGGCACAAAGAGTAAAACCAAACTCTGCAATGTCCTACTAAGCCGTACACAGTCAGCCTCTGTCCACCTCTTTCCTTTGCTCACTCTGTTCCAGCTAGCTGGTGGCCCTTCCCTTCCTAGATAGAGCATGTCTAGCTCATTCTTTCATTTACCTCACCAACATTTATTGAGTATCTACTGTGTGCCAGGCACTGTTCCAGGCACTGGAGACACAGCAGTGGAGAAAGGCAGACATAAACTGTGCCCCCCTGGAGATGACACTTGGGGAGAGATGGGCCATAAGTAAAATAAGCAAGACTTGAGTAGAAATTGCAGTTGTGAAGAAAGGGATAACAGCGTTGGGATAGTGTGAGTTGGGGCAGTTAGTTTAAATCGGGTAGTCCAGGGCTCTGTTAGAGCTGACACAAGAAGGATGTACATGTGAAAGGGGTTTTCCAGGCAGAGGGAATGGCAAGTGCAAAGGCTCAGAGGCCTGAGAGAATGAGAGAGACAATCTGGAGAATCAGGGAGGAGAATAATGAGAAATACTACTAAAGGGCAGGTTTCCATGAAACCTGTAGGGTCCGGAGGGCCAGGGCATGAGCTGTGTTTTGAAAGATCCGGCTGGGAGAAGAGGGGGATCTGCAAGAGGCTCCCCAGGTTGGCCATTTATCTTTCCCGGACTCAGAGCAGAGTCATCTCCTCCCTGTTCTATTTCCGCCACGGCACTTGTCAGAAACCGAAATGAGCTCCGTGGCTTGCGTGTTGAAGGATGGCCCATGCCTCTGGTCCTCAGCCCCAGGGCTTACGAAGGCAGGGAGCCCCGTGTAGGTCAGGGCTGTGCCCACCCTCGCCTGTGCTCCCCCACGTCCTGCCTGGGGCCTAGCTCAGGGGTCAGTAAGCGAGTGGCTGGCTGGCTGGCTGCCCACTCCCCTGTGCCTGCCAGAGCACCCTCCTCCACCGGGCCCAGGGCGCCGCTTGGCCGCCTCTCCCCGGCTGAGGCCCCTGTCCTGCTTCTTGGTCTTTGGCCAGTCGGTCAACGGTGCCCCTTGGACACTGGGCACTTCCCCCCTCCCACCCACGAAGCGATAAGCGGGGGACTGCGCATGTCCTGCCTGAGCCGCCACCAAGGCCTGGAGAAGGGAGGAAGTGACCCCTGCCGCGCGGCCTTTCCGCTGCCAACCCCAAGGCGCCGACCGAGCTCCCCAGCGCGCCGGGCTCCCGGGCCCTCGGCCCGAGGGGCACTCCCTGGGCCTCTCGCCCGGCTTGCGCAGCTCCCGGGCCACCCCTCGAGTCGCGCCGTCCAACAAAGCCCGGGACTCGAGCCGCGCCCTCCTGGCCCTCCGCGAGGCCGCGGGACCCCCAGGGCGACCGGACCCGCGGCGCCCCGCTCCCCGACCCCCGGGGCACTCCCGGCCCGCCGGTCGCACGGCCCCGGCGCAGGGCGCCTCACTCACCCCGCCATGGCCGCGCTCGAGCTCCGCCTCCGTCGCCCAGGCCCGGGCGCCTCCATCGCTGCGCGCCGGGGGGAGGCGCGGAGCGCGCGCAGGTCACCATGACTAAGCAGAGCCGGGCGCCGGCCGTGTCAGAATAAAAGTCCCCGCGGCCCCGGGCCTCCGGCGGCAGGGAGGGCAGAGGGGCCGCTCCCCCCGCCCCCGCCGCCCGTCACCGAGCTGCGCAGCCCCGGCGCGGCCACCACTCCGCCCGTCAGCGCGGCGCGGCGCACCCAGCCGCGTGGTCCGAGCCGGGGGCACCAGAGCCTCGGGTTCGAGGCCCGGCGCGCCCCTGCCTGCACTGGAGATCGGTGGACAGCCCTACCGGCCGGCGCGCTCACCTCGGCCCCCGCGTAGCCTCGTAGCTCTTGCCGCGGGGTGGGGGTGCCCGGGGCACCGAGGCGGCTCCCGGCCCAGTGGTGCCACCCGCGCGCAGAGCTTCCGGGAAACCCGAGGGTCCGCGCGGCCCGGCCGGGGGCGGCTCCCGCTTAACTTTCGTTATGGGGCGCCCGCGGGCGCGTCCGCAGTCGGGGGACCTTGGCTCTGGGGGCGGCAAGGCCTGCGGGGTCTTGGACGTCGGGTGGGGGGCGGCCTCGGGTCCGCCGGGAAGGAGGCGGGGAGAGGGCGGAGAGGCGCGGTAGGGAAGGAGCCGGGATTCCCCGCCCTTCCCGCAGGTGCCCGGTGCCCCTGGGCAAGGAGCGGGCGAGGGCGAGGGCGAGGGCGCAAGGCCGGGGGGTGGGGGTGGAGGGGGCGGCCCGGTCTGTCCCCACTTCGCACTGTCTCTTCCATCCGCCCAATTTCGTCATCTCGGCGCGTGCCTCCTCTCCTCCATGCGCTCTTCTCCTTTTTTAATTTATTTTATTTATTTGTCAGAGAGAGAGAGCGCGCGCACAAGCAGGGGGAGCGGCAGGCAGAGGGAGAAGCAGGCTCTCCGCTGAGCAGGGAGCCCGATGTGGGACTCGATCCCAGGACCCTGGGATCATGACCTGAGCCGAAGGCAGGCGCTTAACTGTCTGAGCCACCCAGGCGTCCCCCGCTCTTCTCCCTTTAACCCCACACAGTTTAGGCCTCATGGTCCAGTGGTCGCAGGATCCTGCTTGAATTACTTACCTATTTGGCTTTTCCTTGTCTTTATTTTTTAGTTACCTCCAATCTAGAGGCGCGTGAAGCTGGCCTACAGGGGTCTGAGGCCTGGCTCTGCCACTTTCTAGCTCTTCAGGGTAGGTCCATAACTCAACCTGTTTACACTTCAATTTCCTCCCTGGAAAATGGTAATAATACTAGCACCTACCTGCTAGGTCATCCGGAGGACGAAATGCAGATGCTAGTGCCCAAGAGATAGGAACAATTGTTATTTTTCATGGCAAGGGATACTGATTTGCCATTTATGCTGATTATGATATGAAGTTCATTTTTTTAAAAATATTTTATTTATTCATTTGAGACACAGAGATACAGAGAGAGAGCATGAGCAGGGAGAGAAGCAGGCTCCCCGCTGAGCCAGGAGCCCAAAGCGGGACTTGATCCCAGGACCCTGGAATCATGACCCGAGCTGAAGGCAGATGCTCAACCATCTGAGCCACCCAGGCGCCCCTGAAGTTCATTTTTAAATGTACTTATTTTTAAAAGAGCCCATTTAAGCCAAACTATGGGAGCAGCCTAAGTGTCCATCCATAGATGAATGGATAAAGAAGATGTGGTATATATTTATATTATTCAGCCATAAAAAAGAATGAAATCTTGCCATGTACAACAACATGGATAGAGCTAGGGGGTATAATGCTAAGCAAAATAAACCAGTCAGAGAAAGATGGATACCATATGATTTCACTCATATGTGGAATTTAAGAAACAAAGGATGGGGCTCCTGGGTGGCTCAATTGGTTAAGCATCTGACTCTTGATTTTGGTTCAGGTCAAGATCTCAGGGTTGTGAGATGAGCCCCACAATGGCCTCCATGCTGGACGAGGAGCCTGCTTAAGATTCTTATTCCCTCTCCCTCTGCCCCACCCCCTGCTTAAAAAATAAAAAGGAGGGGCTCAGTCGTTAAGCGTCTGCCTTCAGCTCAGGTCATGATCCCAGGGTCCTGGGATCGAGCCCCGCTTCGGGCTCCCTGCTCCACAGGAGGCCTGCTTCTCCCTCTCCCACTCCCCCTGTTTGTGTTTCCTCTCTCGCTGTGTCTCTCTCTGTCAAATAAATAAATAAAATATTAAAAAAATAAAAAGGAAAAAGAGAGAGACAACCCAAAAACAGACTCTCAACTATAGAGAACAAAGTGGTGGTTACCAGAGAGGAAGTGGATGGGGGGATGGGTGGACTAGGTGAATGGGATTAAGAGTCCGTCTATCACGATGAGCACTGAGTAATGTATAGACTTACTGAATCACTATATTGGACACCTGAAACTAATACAACTCTGTATGGTAACTACACTGGAATCAAAGTTTATTTTTTTAAGATTAAGGATCCTGAGCCAAGGCAGATGCTTAACCGTCTGAGCCACCGAGGCACCCCTCAAAATAAAAATGAAAAAAAAAAAATTTTTACAGCGCCTGGGTGGCTCAGTCCGTCAAGCGTCTGCCCTCAGCTCAGGTCATGATCCCAGGGTCCTGGGATCGAGTCCCGCATCGGGCTCCCTGCTGAGCGGAGAGCCTGCTTCTCACTCTTCCTCTGCTGCTCCCCCTGCTTGTGCTCTCTCACTCTCCCTGCCAAATAAATAAATAAAATCTTAAAAAAAATTTTTTTTTAGAGAGAGAGCATGAGCAGGGGAGGAGGGGAGGGTCAGAGGGAGAGATCGAGAATCTTAACCAGGCTCCACACTCAGCAAAGGGGCCAGTGCGGGGCTTGATCTCATGACCCCGAGACCATGACCTGAGCCGAAATCAAGAGTTGGAAGCTTAACCAACTGAGCCACCCAGGTGCCCCTAAAATTGTTTTTTTAAGAAAGACTATGTATCTTTGAAGAGACAGCCAAGGATACGACGCTTTCAGTTTTCTAATAAAATGGCTTCATAAAAAATTTAAAATTTTTAAAAAAAGTATCTCATAGGAATAATTCTTGCCATATGTGATATACATTCATTCCTGAAAAGCTAGATGATAAACTGACCCAAATTTCAGCTGTACTTGGGAAGTCTGTTTCCTAAAGATACTCTATATTAAATCTTCTTTAAAAGAAAAAAAGAGTCCATCTAAACGAAAACTAGGCGAATAATCGAAGGAAATGCCAGGCTAAAAAGATGTTGGTCTAAGAAAAGATTCTGCCAGCCTTAGGAGTGAATTTTAAAAAGATTCAACATCCCTGCTCAAGTCTAGGATTAAATCCAAGCCAGAGGGTGGAAGGGGGTGTTGCGTGAAGCTGCAGTTCTGGGCTGCTCCAGAAGGGGCGCCAGAGCATAGTCAGCGAATAGGCAATGGCCCGGGGTTCCGCGGAAACCAGCACCTTCCTAGAATGTGTCTGAAGCAATCTTCTCCTATCTCAAAATCAAACCTAGAGGCCCTGTGACCCAGTGATACCACTTGTAGAGATTCATCCAAGGTACACTTGTACACGTGCAGGAGGATGTATGTACACGGATGTTTATTGCAGTACTGTGTATAAAGGCAAAGGATTGGACTCAACCCACGTGGCCCTCCATAGGATCCTGTTGTAATTAATTCCTTTCCATCCTGTGAAATAGTATAAAGCCAGTGAAAGAGATTAAGACATTTGCCTTATGGATGTTTATCTTGATTAAAAAAAAATTTTTTTTTAGTGCTATGGATTGAATTGTCCCCCACCCCCCCCCCCCCACAAGATATGTTGAATCCCTAACCCCCAACAAGATGGTCTTTGGAGATGGGGCTTTGGGGAGGATGAGGCCATTCAAGGTGTGGCCCCATGATGGGCGTAGAGCCCTTGTAAGAAGAGACACCAGAGAGCTTCTTGATTTCTCTATACCATGAGAGGACACAGCAGGAAGGTAGTCATCTGCAAGCCAGGAAGAGAGTCCTCACTAGCACCAGATAATGCTGGTGCGCTCATCTTGGACTTCCAACCCCCAGAACAGTGAGAAATAAATTTCTGCTGTCTCAACTGCACAGGTAATGATATTTGTTATGGCAGCCTGAGCCAACTAAGACAGTAAGACAGTACAAAATCTGTGGGTGTGCAACAATTCCAAGATATACTATTAAGTGAAAAAGCAAGATGCAAAGCAGTGCTAAAGTTGTATAAAAAAAAGAGAGAAGTTTTTTGTTTGTTTTGTTGTTGTTGTTTTTAAGAGAGAGGTGTTTACGTGTCAGCTCATTTATCCACAGAATAGCTCCCCCTCCAAAGGAGCCAGACATGAGGCCGGTGCCTCTTAGGGCCTGGGAGCCCGGCAGTCTGGGTTAGTATCCTGGCTCAGACACTAGGCAAGGTACTCACCACTTGGAGGTTCTTCATCTGTCAAATTGGGGTGAGGAAACCACCTTACAAAGTTGCAGTAAGGGTGAGGAAAAGGTGTGTCCTGGCCTACCACCGTGGGGATGACTAGCCAGACACAGTAAGCTGTAATTGTTCTAATTATTATATTTTTTACTTTTTTATGAAGGATCTGACACCACACTCAAAGAAATCTTTTTCAGATAGGAATTGGCTGTCTCTCACAGTCAAATTTTAGTTTAGGGTGCCGTGTTTTTGGCATTCTCTCCTCTAAACTTGATTCATTTCTTTCTCTCACGCCCACACTGAATTCCTCAGTAATTCCCACCTGCTGTCTCCAAAATCTATTCAGAATCCACATAGTCTGAGGCCCCATCCTTGCTCTCCTGGGCCAGTGCAGGCACACCTTGTTCTAGCTTTGACCTTCACCCTTACAGATGTTCACCCTCTGTGAACATCTCAAGCAAATCAAGTCTGTCCTCCGCCTCCCACTTCACTCAGAGAAAAAGCAAAGTCCTGGACGGGGCCCACAAGGCTCTGCCCACTCTGCGCCAGCATTTTCCTGCCTTTGTTTCCTCCCACCACCCCCCTCCATTGTTGCTTTAGCCGCAAAGGGGATCTTTGCTTTTCCGAGAAAACACAGGCATGTTCCAGCCTCAGGACCTTTGCACTGCTGTTCCTTCACCCTGCCAAGCTCTTCTTTCAAATGTTCCCAGGGCAATGACGTCTCAGCTTACATCGTATGTCACCACTTCTGCAGAGAAGCATCCCCTGACCACCACCGCATCGCTGTATTTGTAGCTGGAATCATATCCGTGATGTCTTCACCCTGTTAGTGCCTGTGTCCCCCATCAGAATGTCAATGCCACAAGGGCCGTGATTTTTGTCTGTTTCATTTACTGCTGTGCGGCTTAGCATAAATAAAACGCGTTTCCCTTGGTCTCTTCTGCCGCCACCATCTTCAGCTGCTTTTCCTACAAATTCCCTTATTTAAAAAGAAAAAGTCTGCAAAACAGCTCTCGGGGAGGGTACTGGCAGGCCAAAGGGCGTCAGTCCGCGGCCGGAGCGGGTACCAGGGTCCGGGCGGCTGTGGGCGCCCCAGGGCCGCCAGCCAAGCCGCTCGTGTCCAGCCCGTCCCGCTGGGGTGACGAGCGCTCGGAGCGGCTGGAGCTGCCGTCCAAGCCGGGGGGCAGCCAGCGGTTCAGGCCTCCCGAAGCCCCAGCGGGGCTCCCGGACCCCTGGGAGGCGTCCTGCCCTCTGTGGCAGGGGCGGCGGCCGCAGCAGACCAGGCGCAGGAGAGCGAAGCGCAGGTCGCGGTTGGTGAGCGTGTAAATGATGGGGTTCAGAAGCGAGTTGGCCATGGCCAGGCCCAGGAAGGGGTCGGCCTGCAAGAGCACGGGGCAGGCGCGCGCGGGGCACGCCACGTCGAGCAAGAGCAGCAGGAAGAGGGGGCCCCAACACACCACGAAGGCCAGGAGCACCACGCTGAGCGTGCGCAAGAGCGCCAGCGAGCGCGGCGTGCGGCGGGCCCGGCTGGAGGCGCCCCCGGCAGCCCCGGGCCGCTCCCGCAGGCGCCGCGCGTTGGCACGCACTTGGCAGTAGATGTGCGCGTAGAGCGCACAGATGGCGGCCAGGATGCCGAGGAAGGCGAGCACGCAGAAGAGCACGTAGGCCTTGGCGTAGAGCGGCAGGACGGTGGAGCAGGTGTCCAGGCGGCCCAGACAATTCCAGCCGAGCGCCGGCAGCAGTCCGAGGAGCAGCGACACGCCCCAGGCGGCAGCCGCCATTGCCAGCGTGCGTCCCCGCCGCGCGGCGGGCGCGGGTCCCCGGCGGGCCATGGTGAGGCGGCGCTCGAGCGCGATGGCCAGGAGGCTCAGCACGGACGCGGCGAGCGCCACGAAGACGCCACCTTCACGGGCGAACCAGAGCGCGGGCGACAGGCGCAGCGTGAGAGGCCCCGACAGCAGAATGTTGGCGGCGTAGGCCGCGCCCGCCAGCAGGTCGGACAGCGTCAGGCTGCCCAGGAGCAGGAACATGGGCGCGTGGAAGCGCGGGTGGCGCCCAAGCACGAACAGCACGGCCAAGTTCTCGAGCACGATGAGGGCGCACACCGCCAGGCACACGACGGCGTCGGCACGCAGCCCCGCGCCGGGCTGGTAGCGTGCACCGCGAAGCTTGCCAGTGTAGTTGTAATGCAAGACGATGACCTCGCTCACCGGCGCCGGCCGCAGCAGCCTCGGCTCCATGGGCCGCTTGCCCCAGGGCTGCGGAGAGGTAAGGTGTAGTAAAAGGCCTGAGGAGGCGGGCACGGTGGGGCGGGGCCTCGGAGCCCTGGGAAAGGGGCCCTCACCCCCTACCCGCCACTCCACACTTACCCCGGGGCCCAAAGGGAGTTAGGGATGGAAAGGAGGTGGCCATGGAGACAGGCCGACCCAAAGACACGCAAATAATATCACGAGGGGACATGGTGACAGAGTCCCCCAGGAAAGGGACACGCGTAAGTCACACATCATCAGGGCTATCCAGGGGCAGACTCAATCACAAGCAGACAGGGACGCACACACGAATACAGTGACACGTCGCCAAGAAATGTACACCCAATCACAAATTAGAGCAAAAATACACAGTCACACCCATAAGGGAAACCAGAAAATGTATTCACACTTGAGCAGAGCGACAGAGACAGAGACACACAGGGACCCAAATTCAGCCACAGAGAGAGTCAAGCCCAGTCGTACAGACCAGTTTCACAACCTCCACCCACAGCCAACCTGGAGCCTAGAACCTCACAACCTCCGTCCCTCGCTGCTCGCAGGGCTTTGTGTACTGCACATACTCCTTCATCCACCGCAAAAACCCCGTGAGAAAGCTGTCTGTCCTCCCATTTTACAGAGGCAGAGCCTGAGGGCAACAGACAGGATCCAGAAGGCACAGACAGGCTTTTGCAGAGGGGCTACGTATCATTAGAGTGTAATAATACTTCCCGCCCAAGACTTCACCCTCTAATCTCCTCGACAGCCTTCCCCTTAGTCCCAGTTTACAGACTGGAAGCTGTGACTCAAAAGTTCCTCGCATAAGAAGCGGACAGGAAGGTTCTCGTGTTTCAACACAAATACAGCTACTCAGAAATGGTTACACAGTCGCGCGAGTCCCACTTAATAGATGAGAAAATCGAGGCTTGGGAAGGGAAACGGACTTATTTGCCCAGGGCAGGAACAAATGCATCCCGGGCGGCATCGGTTGCACTCAGGGAACCTTGCGCAAACACAGCCCCAGGGAGTCACGGACTCAGCCACGCTGCGGGGAGGGAGACATCAGATGCATGCAGACACGGGTGACGCTCTGATGGGGACACCGAGCATAGGCTCACAGCCTCTGCATCTCCCGCCTCGCCTCGGATTTCCTGGAAACAGGACTGAAGGAGCGAAGCTTGCAGTGTAGCCAGGAGAGGGCGAGGCCGGGGGAGTCCAGGCGCCCCTACCCCGATCCCCCCCCCCCCCCCCCGCATCCAGCCCGGAAGTTGCCGCTTTCCCTCCCAACTCCCCCCACCCCGCCCCCATAGATCTCCGGGGAAATCCAAACAAGGGGACCGGGGCTGCGGTCGGGGCAACCCCCTGCGGGCCGGGCTGAGCCCCGCGCACCTGGAGACCCAGGGCAGTGCACTCACCCGTGCGCCCTGGTCGTGCGCCCCCGGCAGTCGCGCGGCCACGAGCAGAGTGAGCGGACGCGGCTCGGGGGGCGGGGCTGGAGCTGGCCCGCGAGGGGGAGGGCCCACAACGCGGACCTCTGGCGGTCGACAGCAGTCGCCCCCTCCCCTTGGGGCCCGGGCACCCAGCCCATGGCTGCCAGCCTGTGCCACCCGCCGCGGCACCGGAACGCGCCCCGTCGGCGACTGGCACCGGCGAGCCCTTGGCTCCCCCCTCCGGGCCTGAACTGCTCTCCTAGGGAGGCTCCGTCGCGGTGGGAGGACCCCGAGAAGCGGGGAAGGGGAGGTTCGCAGCGGGGGCGGCCGCAGCCTGAGCCTCTTCCCGCCCCCCAGCAGAGGGGTCCCGTCTGTCCTCTGGGGCCTGGACACTGGTTGCTGCCCACTTCCCGCCTACCTTCCAGCTGAGCCTCCGGGCTGCACTCCAAGAACGCCCCGTCGGCGACGGACCCCCCGGCAGCGCAGGTTAGGAGGGGTCTTCAGCCGGGCGGCGGGCGATAGCCTCAGTCCCCTCACCCCAAGCAGTTATGTCCAGGTGGCTCCGGGGCGCAGGCCCCTCTCCATTTCCCCGCTCCTACGCTCCTACGCCTCCTACGCCGGGCTTAGAGGGAGTTGGGGAGGCGCAGGTGAAGGTAGGATTCTGGTGGGAACCTCCTTCTCCCCAGATGAGGGAGATCGGGCTCATATGCCCTCCTGGCTCCCCCCACCCCGTCTCTGCTACCCTTATTGCTCCCAACGATGTGATTTACTCATTTAACATATTTCTGGGCTATGTCCCCACCAGACGGTCAGCCCCCACGGAGGCAAGGGTTTGCGTCTGTCGTGGGCACTGCCGGGACACAGCCCAGGCCCAATAAGTTATCTGCCCAGTGAGTGAATGAATGAATGAGTGTACCCTCGCTTTCTGTGTGTGTATCTCTTTCATCGGGTCTCTCCGGGTCTGTCTCTCTCCCTGTCTCTCTTGTGTCTCTCTCAGTCGTTGGCTGTGTCTTTGTCTATGTCGCTCTCCCACGCCTCTCCCAGGCCTCCGCTCCTCCAACGGGCCAGTCCCAGCTGGCCCCACACCCCCACTCCCAGTTCCCAGGAGTTTCCTGGCCAGGCCCAGCTCCCCCACCCTCAGACCAGAGGCTCCAGCCAGGAAGGGGGGCTGGGCCTGGTGGCTGCGACCTTCACCGCGATGGTGCCCTTTGACTCAGCCGTGGGTGACATGAGGGTGTCCCAGGGGCCATGAGGGGAGGATTGGGGGCTGCCCCCAGGTGAGGGATCGTGAGGGGCACCCAGGCCTGATAATATCCTTATGTAGCCCTTTGGGGATCCCTGAGGCTTCTACCCCCGCTGTTCCTTGGGGAGACAGAACGGTTCCTGCCTGCTCCGACCAAAGACACAGGCAGGGCAGTGCAGTGGAGCTGGAGTGGGGGGATGCGGAATGCTTGGGTGGTGGTGCTCCACAACCTTGCCTTCCAAGCCAGCAGGGATGCGCCCTGAAGATTCCCCAAATGCAGTGGGGCCACCCAGATGCTGGATAAATGACCCCCTTCTGCAAAAGGGAAGCCACACCCCTCTTGGGAAGATGGCCTCTTCACACCTCCCTGGGCTCTATGCTGTCCAGGGCCCTCCAATCGCCACCCACCCCCCACCTCCTAGTGCCTCTTTTCTGTAGACTGGGACCCTGATTTCTCCAGCAGATGTCAGGAGCCTGGACATCTCTGTTCTTCCACCCGTATCCACCAGTCCACACCTGTGGCCACAGTTCTTAATACTCAGATCAGGTACCTCTCCTGCTCTAAATTCTCCCATGGCTCCCTAGGTGACTCAAAGTAACTGCCAAAGTCCTCACCACTATCCCCATGGCTCTGCTTGGTGTCTCCTTACTTACTTCTTTGCTATCCCTGCCTCCAGCCATCCACTGCCCTCCATCCCCGCTGGCCTCCTCCCAATTCCTCACACGCTTCCAGGACTTTTGCACTTGGGGATAGGTCTGCCCAGAACACCCTTCCCCCAACCCTTCCCAGCTGGTCACCTCCTCAGAGAAGCCTTCCTTGATCTCTCTCCCTCCTCCCCAATCCCACATGGCATCTGGCACCATCTGAAATTACCTTGATTATTTATTTATTCATGTGGCCTATTGTGTGTCTGTGCCCCAGACCCCCAGATCCAGGAAGGCAGAGACCCTGTCTGTTCCTCTGCCCCAATGTCATCTAAATATAAAGGGTTCAGAGTCTGTCGCCAGGCTCAGCTACTTTGTAGTCTAGGACCATGGGCAAATGATGCCCTCTCTGAGCCTCAGTGGCCTCATCTGTAAAATGGAGTTAATAACAGTGTCCATTCTGAGGGATATTGTTGAGGATGAAAGGTATCAGAACAGAACCAGAACGAGGAAAAAAAACAAAACAAAACCAGAGGCAGGACGAACAGTGAGAGCTCAGTAAATGTTGGGTACTATTGGTCACCACCGTATCCCTGAGGAGGAATTAGGAGAGGACTCAGCTCAGGCCCCATGGGCCTCAAGCACCACCAGCCCCAACCCATGCCCCCCCCCCCCGCCCCCCCCCCCCCCAAGTCAAGCCTGGTCTCTTCCTTGGGGAAGCACAGCTCACCTGATGCATGCCTGGGCCGGCACACCCACCAAGCAGGTTCTGCTCCCAGGGCCCTCACACAGGGGCTGCCCCGCCCTGGTCTGCACCCAGTGTCACAGCTGAGTCAGTGCCTGCAAGAGGACAAAATGCCTAACATGGTCCCCTCAGACCCCCACCCACCTAGAGGGCTGGAGGACCACAGTGGCGGGGGGAGGGGTTCCATTCTGCCCTCTCCACCCCCTTCAGACCAATTCTGAGGCATGAATGCGGCTGGCAGGGAGGTGCAAACTGACAACTTTCCCCCTGGCCAGAGACCAGAGCAGTCACAGTTTGGGGGATCTCAAACTGGAGGCCCAAGGGCCAAGTGTGGCCCACAACCCCAGGCCTGTTTGCTTAGCTCAGAGTCTTCCCATTCAAACAACCCTCTGACCTGGCCAGACACACTGTACTTTTTTGTTGGTAAATTTGTTGCTCGAAGGGGTACAGATTAATAGCTCTGGGACTATTTATATGCTAGTGTTGAACAAATAAGTACATATGGTAGATCCTCACGGCCAGGGTTTCACGCTGTTGCAGAGGGAAGTTGCAAATAAGCAAGGTGGGGGTGCCCGGCTGGCTTAGGCGGTGGAGCAGTAGAGCGTACCAACTCTTAATCTCAGGGTGGCAGGTTTGAGCCCCACGTTGGGTGTCGACATTACATAAAAATAAAATCTTGGGCGCCTGGGTGGCTCAGTTGGTTAAGCGACTGCCTTCGGCTCAGGTCATGATCCCAGGGTCCTGGGATCGAGTCCCACATCGGGCTCCTGGCTCAGTGGGGAACCTCCTTCTCCCTCTCCCTCTCCTTCTGCTGCTCCCCCTGCTTGTGCGTGCTCTCTCTCTCTCTCTCTCTCTCTGATAAATAAATAAAATCTTTTTTTTAAAAGACAGATATGAAAATAAATATAAATGTGTGTATACATGGCTTAGTAAACACACACATATTCCCTAGTGCTATCTGCTGAAGGTTCAGAAGCATTGATACTCTAGGAAAAAAATGAGTACACTCAGCCCCTGGGTCTTGGTCTTTAAATACCATTTTCCAATGCAGGGACCCAGGGCTGGAGAAATGGCTGATTCTAGGGCTAGGGCAGAGAAAATACCAAGCCTGGACACTTTCCCAGAAAGTCCTTAAAACAAGCTGAAAGGACACAGGAGCCAACCTGAAAGAACTTCTCTTGGCCAAAGCTGGATCAATCTGAGAATAAAGTGAATAAGCGTAGTATTGGATTATAACCCAAACGATGAAATAAATGTCCACAAGTCCATACTGATTAAAAATACATGATTAAATCCATTTAAAAATGGAGGAGAAGGGTCAAATCTCCCTGACTGGAGACTTTCAATTAATAAATGTGGAATGAGGGGCGCCAGGGTGGCTCAGTCGGTTAAGTGTCTGGCTCTTGGTTTTGGCTCAGGTGGTGATCTCAGGGTCCATGAGATCAAGCCTCGCATGGGGCTCCATACTCAGCTCAGAATCTGCTGGAGAGTCTCTCTCCCTCTCCCTCTCCCTCTGCTCCTCCCCCGTTCTGCCCACGCATGCTCTCTCTCTCAAATAGACAAATAAAATCTTAAAAAAAAATAAATGTAGAATGAACGATGAAAATAGAAACTAGCCATAAGAATACCACAGTAATGACTGCTGCAGGCAGAATCCACTGATGGATGAGAAATTTAATGGATAAAACTTTAAGGAGAAACAGGACATTTGCATAGCCTCAAAGTTTCTACTCCTAAATATTTATTAATCATTTTGATCTCTTGTGAGGTGCCTGGCTGGCTCGGTCGGTAGAGCATGCGACTCTTGATCATCGGGTTTTGAGCTCAAGCCCGACATTGGGTGTAGAGCTTACTTAAAAATAAAATCTTAGGGGCGCCTGGGTGGCTCAGTCGTTGGGCATCTGCCTTCGGCTTAGGTCGTGATCCCGGGGTCCTGGGATCGAGCCCCGCATCGGGCTCCCTGCTCAGCGGGAAGCCTGCTTCTCCCTCTCCCACTCCCGCTGCTTGTGTTCCCTCTCTCGCTGTATCTCTCTGTCAAATAAATAAAATCTTTAAAAAAATAATAAAATAAAATAAAAAATAAAATCTTTAAAAAAAAAATCACCTTGATGGCCTTAATCTTTGTCCACAAATTCTTGATACTCCTTCCCATAAGGAGTGGAGCTAAGTGGCCCCGTCCTTGAGGGGGAATGGACTTGGTGCCTTGCTTCATAGGACTAGGGTATAGTACAAAAAAAACTGCACAGAGAGGTTCATGGCGACTTTAGTCGTAATTGCTAAAAGTTGGAAGCAACCAAGGTGTCCTTCAGTAGGGGAATGGATAAACTGCAGGACACCCACACACAGGAATATTATTCAGCACTAAAAAGAAATGAGCTATCAAGCCATAAAAAGGCAGGAGGAACCTTAAATGCATATCACTAAGCGGAAGAAGCCAGTCAGAGAAGGCTCCATGTGGGGCGCTGGGGTGGCTCAGTCAGTTCAGTGCCCAACTCTTGGTTTCCGCTCAGGTCATGATCTCAGGGTCATGGGATCGAGCCCTGCGTCGGGCTCTGCGCTCATCGCGGAGTCTGCTGGAGATCCTCTCTCTCTCTCCTTCTCCCTCTGCTCCTCTCCCTGCTCTCTCTCTCAAATAAGTAAATAAATAAAATCTTTTAAAAAAAAAGAAAGAAAGAAAAGAAAAGGCTGCATGCTGTTTGATTGCAGCTCTATGATATTCTGGAAGAACCGAAGGTGTGGAGACAGTAGAAAGCTCAGTGATGGCAGGGGTAAGGGGTGGAGAAGGATGACTAGGTGGGGCGCAGCGGATTTTTATGGCAGTGATGGTGGATACATGTCATTATACATTGGTCCAAACCCATAGAATGTACAACCCCAAGAGTGAAGCCTAATGTCAGCTGTGGACTCTCGGTGATAATAACGTGTCATGTTAGGTTCACGAGTTCTACCCAATGTGGCAGTGTGATGTGGGATGTCCACAGTGGGGCAGGTTGTGGGGCAGCAGGGTGTGTATGGGGACTGTGTACTTTCCACTTAATTTCAGAGTAATACAACTGCTCTGAAAAATAAGTTTATTAATTTTTCAAAACACCTTTGCCATTTCAAGTGAGCGGATGCTCCCAGGCCACGCCGCCTGGTGGCTTTGGCCATGTGGATTGCCAGCCTGGCCTCTGAAGGTATTTGAGTTTGGGATTCCTGGCTGAGATGCCAGGGTCATGGACTTGGGGGCAGACTGATGGCAGGGAGATTTCCAGGTTCCTAAACCTCTCTGCACTTCAGTTTCCTCACCTGAAAATAGGGACACACCATTGCTGCCGTTAGGACCTCACCTTCTGGTGGGGGGACCAAAAACCCACATACAAGTCAATAAGCAAATTCCACATAGTGATGTGTGCTATTAACCAATCAGATATCACAGTGTGATAGGAGAGTGACTGGGGGGACCATTTCAGATCCAGAGAGCCGGGCATCCCTCCTTAAGGAGGTGAAGGGAGCTGAGGTCAACAGAAAGGGGGTTCCCGGCAGAGGAATCATCCTGAGCAAAGACCTAGAATACTCCTTTTATTTTTTAAAGCTGAGGTGATATCCACATAACATAAAATTAGCCATTTTAAAGGAACAATTCAATGACTTTGAGTACATTCACAATGGTATGCAATCACCACTTCTGTCTAGTTTTAAGACATTTCAAAAAAAAAGACATTTTATCACCACAGAAGGAAACCACATCCATTAAACAGCCACTCCTCATTGCCCCCTCCCCGGATACTTCATGTAAATGGAATCATGCAATTGGTGATCTTTTGTATCTGACTTCTCTCACTTGGCATCATGTTTTCGGGGTTCTTCCAGTTGTTGAAGGCACCGGGAGTCCATTTCTTTTTACAGCTGAATAGTATTTTATTGTATCTGTGGACTTCTTCTTAAAGGTTCTAAAAGGCTCCGAGAAGAGACTTTCGGTTGTCGGGGGAAAGGGAGAAGGCAGCCTGGTGGTGGGGCATCACCTTGTCCCAAGATGATGGGCAGGACTTGGGCGGAGCCACACACCTCTCTCTCCTCACCTTTTCATCCCAGACCTGGCCAACTGCCCAGGGGGGAAAAGCTGAGCTCATCCTCCCTTGCCTGTGTCCCCAGTTACGGCTCTGGTTAAACTCAGGACAAGGACTTCAAAATCTGTTGATGTGGGTGGGGGCCAAGTTCTTGGGGAGACAGGAGGAGGCAGGCCCTGATCTTTCCCCCAGGCCTCCCCTCTAGGTACCCTCCTCCCTGCACCTTCTCACGTAGGCTTGGAAACTGGGAGTCAGCACCTCCTCTCTCTTCCCCCCGCCTCACACTTAGACATTCATTTTACAGACTAGGTAGAAGGGAAAGAACAGCTGGGCAGGGCAGTGGATCAGCACAGACAAAGGCCTGGAGGCTGCAAAGAATGTGCGAAAGAAAAGGAAATGAGGTCAGTTGGGCAGGAGCTTGGCTTAGGGAGAGCGAAGAAGAGGGGGTTGGGGGTGTGTTGGGGGTGGGGTAAGGGTCAGGTCTGGTGGGGCCTGAAATGCCAAGCCTCCGCTGTCTGACCACCACCTCACTAGATGACTTGCCAAACCTCTCTGATCTCAGTCTCCCCCTCTGTAAACTGGGGTCTTTCACACAGTGATCTTGTGAATACGGATGCAGTCATCAGTGCCGTGTTAACCCTCTCCTGACAGAGCAAACCACACTATAAATGTCAGATATTACGTTTTAACCACTTTATTGAGACTCGATTCGCCTACCATACAATTCACCCACTTAAAGTGTGGATTTTAGATTTTGATGGTTCTTGGTGGATTCACAGAGTGTGTCACCAATCACCACATCTAATTTTAGAATACTGCAGCACTCACAAAGGAAACTCCATACCCACTGGCCATCACCCTCATTTCTCTCCTCCACCCAGCCCCCGGAAACCACTCATCTACTTTCTGCCTCTATGGATTTGTCGATTCTTGACATTTCATGTGAATGGAATCATACAGTATGTAATATTTTGTGTCTGGCTTCGTTCACTCAGCCGAGCATGTTTTCAAGACCCAGCCATGTCGGGGTGCCTGGGTGGCTCAGTCGTCAAGCATCTGCCTTCGGCTCAGGTCATGATCCCAGGGTCCTGGGATCGAGCCCTGCATCGGGTTCCCTGCTCTGCGGGAAGCCTGCTTCTCCCTCTCCCACTCCCCCTGCTTGTGTTCCCTCTCTCGCCGTGTCTCTCTCTGTCAAATAGATAAATAAAATCTTTAAAAAAAAAAAAAAAAAAAAAAGACCCAGCCGTGTCGTAGCATGAATCCCTACATCATTCTTTTTTATGGCTAAATAAGGTGTCATGGTATGGCTATGCCACGTTTAGTTTTTCCATTCATCAGCTTGTGGGCACTTGGGTTGTTTCTCCTTTTTTGGCTAGCTAGGAAAACGCTGCTCTGAACCTTGGTGTGTAGCCTTTTTGTGCGGATATATATTTTTGTTTCCACTGGGTATATTCCTGAGAGTGGAATTGCTGGGTCATATGGTAACTTTGTTTAACATTTTCAGGAATTGCCAGGCTGTTTTCCAAATCGATCGTGCCGTTTTGCATTCCCAGCTGCAATGTATAAGGGTTCTGATTTCCCCACATCTTTGCTAATGCTTGTTATTGTCTGTCCTTTATTATGATAGCCATCCGAATGAGGGTGAGGTGGCATCCAATTGTGGTTTTGGTAGTTACTACTTTTTGTTACTGTTTGTTACTGTTATTGATACACTTTTCACACTTCAGTCCATCCTTCCTCCTGTCCTTCTGCTCACAACACTCCATTACTCCTTGGTACCCTTTGAAGAAAGTTCAAAAAGTCCTGGCCGTTGGTATTGGCTCTCCCCCCACCCCCACCCCCACCCACTTCACCCCATAGCATAGTTCCTGCCTCTGAATCTCCAAATCTGGCAACTGCTCCTCATGGTCAAAGAGAGGCAAGCTTTGGGGTCAGGCAGATATGGGTTGGAATCCTGGCTCTGATGATCTTGGGTGGAAAGATTCACCTCTGTGAGCCTCAGTACCAATCAGTTAAATGGGAATCAGATTATTCCCTCTCTCATAGGGTTCAATGAATCAGTTCATGTCAACTCTTTCTTTTTTTTTTAAGAGTTTATTTTTTTAAGTAATCTCTATACCCAACATCGCGCTCGAACTCACAACCCCAAGATCAAGAGTCACACACTCTACTGCCTGAGCCAGCCAGACGCCCCTCATGTCAATTCTTCAGTGCAATGTCTAGCATTGAGTAGGGGCCCTATGGACCAGGATTTGCCTAGTTGGAAGTTCCAGAAAAACAAAACAAAACTAAGTTCAACTAAAAACAATGCAAACTCATGTGAGGAAAAAGAAGAGATGAATTGGCTCCTGTAACTAAAAATCTAGGGGTCTAGGAGTTGCGTTGACTCTAGGCATGGCTGGATCAAGAAGCTATATAGTGCCACTAGGAATCTAACTTGCTGCTTCCTGGCTCAACTGGGCTTTCATCTCATCAGGCTCCCCTTTGGGTGGCAGAGATCTTGTCTCCACTACAGACCCATGATTTCCACTAAGCAGCTACTTGGAAAGAGATATTCAACTGCCCCCAAGGTTTCAACAGATGTCCTAGTACTGCATTTCATTGGTCCAGCAAGGATTACATGACACAACCAAACCAGTCACCGGTCCTAGGGGATGGACTGCTCTGATTGGCCGACTCAGAGAGGGGGTCATCCCAAATTTGCCTGCGCATCTCCATCTGAGCCAATATGAGTCCTCAAGCCTAGGTAGGTTGTGTTTCAGGCGTCTGAGATGGGAAGACATGGAGCGTCGGAAAAGTCAGGAAGTTACGTTCGTGGAGTTCAGTTTGGGCCATTTGAGTTGAGATGCCTCCCAGGCATCGAAGGGTGCCCCTGAGTCATCAACTGGATAGGAGACACCATTCACCGGGTGTCTTGGTGGCTCACATTCTTTTTATTGCTTTTATGGAAAGGTAATTTGATTTCCCTTTGAAGGATACAATTGGAAAGTGTAATTACTATGATGTATAATTTCTCCACCTGGAGATAATTGCCTTTTTTTTTTCCTTCTTAGAAGTTCTGGCAGCACATCTCAATTCAGCTTTCCAAATGATCATGCCGTCCAGATAATGTATAGGGAGCATTCTGTTTTCTTCCTGAGTTCTTTCTCCTGGGCAGTTTCTCTTGCCACCGTCCCAGGAATCATCTTCAGTTCCCATATTGGGACACCTGTTTCCTCCATCCCGTGTCTCCCTTTTTTGTAGTTGTTGTTGGTTCGCCCCCTTGTTCTGGTGGGGTGCATTCTGCAATAACTTTCTAAGAACATAAGAGCACAGGAGATAACATTTTTGAGCCCCTCCGTGTTTTGAAATGTCTTTGCTTGCTCCTCGCACTTGATCACTATTTTGGCTGGAAATAGTGGTCTGGAGTAAAAGGCCTTTTCTGTCAGAATTTTGAGGCCATAGATCCACTGTTTGTTTATTTCCAATGTCTTTGACTTTGCTGTTTGTGCTGCCAGGAATGCACTCCCTTCCTTTCTTTTTCTGGCTCATTCCTCCTCATCCTTTTGATCCCATGATGGACATTTCGAAGGTAAACCAATAGCTCTTAACTGGAAAACTCATCCAATTCCGTGACTGCCTGGACTAATTCTGGCCATCGGAATGCAAGTGGAAGTAGAATCCCTTCTCTATGTCAGTCACTTCTGAGCAGAGGCATCGAAAAGCCCACCCACGCCTCTCCAGTCTCCCTCTTGTCCCTCTGAGCCGTCTGAGGCAGGGAGTCCAACATGGCGCAGCCACAACACGGTGGGTGCCTCAGCAGCCCGGGCCCCTGCCTAACGGTGTGGAGCCGAGCCCCTGCCAGCCCACAGAGGATGAGTAACACAAGGGAGAAATAAACTTTGGTTGTGTTAAACTACTGTGCTTTGGACATGTTTGTTCTTGCAGCGAAACTGGATTTAGGCTAATCCAGAGTCCAACTTGAATGTGGCTTCCTCAGAGACGTCCTCCTGGGTCGCAGCCACTGAACTAAGATTACTTCCCCCTCTTGGCAGCTTGTAGTTCCCGACGTGACCCTTACTGCTATCATAACTGTGAAATTATTTGTGTAACGAGTTTAGCATCAATCTCCCGCATCCCCCCTCCAAGACCCCAAGAGGAGAGAGAGTGGTGTTTGGCTTACTTACCCAGTGCTGCAACCTTGAACCCAGGACAGAGCCTGGTCCTCAGTAGATGTTCAGAAACCATTTTTTTTTAAGGACTTTTTATTTTATTTATTTATTTATTTATTTTTTTGAGATTTTATTTATTTATTTGAGAGAGAGAGAGTGAGAGAGAGAGAGAGCACCAGAGGGGGGAGCGGGAGAGGGAGAAGCAGACTCCCCGCTGAGCAGGGAGCCCGATGCGGGACTCGATCCCAGGACCCTGGGATCATGACCTGAGCCGAAGGCAGTCACTTAACCAACTGAGCCACCCAGGCGCCCCAAGGACTTTTTATTTTTTATTTGACAGAGGGAGAGCCCAAGCAGGGGGAGCGGCAGGCAGAAGGAGAGGGAGAAGCAGACTCCCCGCTGAGCAGGGAACCCGACACGGGGGCTCGATCCCAGGACCCTGGGATCATGACCTGAGCCGAAGGCAGACGCTTAACGACTGAGCCACCCAGGCGCCCCAAGGACTTTTTATTTTTTATTTGACAGAAGGAGAGCCCAAGCAGGGAGAGCGGCAGGCAGAAGGAGAGGGAGAAGCAGACTCCCCGCTGAGCAGGGAGCCCGACTCGGGGCTCGATCCCAGGACCCTGGGATCATGACCTGAGCCGAAGGCAGACGCTTAACTGTCTGAGCCACCCAGGCGCCCCAGGAACCATTTGTTGAGTGATAGAAGGGCTTTACATCCTTTCAGCCGGAAAGACAGCAATGAGCAGAGTGTATTTCTAGCACATTTCCTCACACAACTCTTGAGGCATGAGAGACAGCATAGGATGGCCTCAAGGAGGCAAGGAGGTTTGACAAGGAGCGTGATTGATGGTGAGAAAGCATCTGTCTGCGTATTTAGGTCTCTTCAAGAGTGTGTAATTTATTCTAGCAACTGCTCAGCCCAGGAGGGATTTCCAGGGCATGATGTATTTCACTGAGGGGCATGGGAACAGGGTGGAGAAGCATAGAGGCATTCTTGGAATTGCTGAGACCCAGAAGGAAATTCAGGCAGCGACGCCAAGATGCAGTCACCGGGAGACAGTCCTACCGTATTGGGTTCCACTCGAGTGCACTTTTGCGGCTGTGCCCTGACCGATTTGTGCCTTCGGCTTTGCTGAGCTGTCGCTGACATACAACAAACCGCTCGTGTTTCCAATGTTCTGGTTCCTCCACGTCCTCTCCAGCACTTGGTGTGGGCAGTCTCTTTTCCTGCAGCTCTTCTGGCGGGTTTGTTGTGGGATCTGGCTGTCCCATGGTTTTTTGCATTTCCCTGACGGCTGCTGATGTTGAGAATCTTTCGGGTGCTTATTTGGCATCCGTGTATCTTCTTTTGTGAAGAGTCTGTTCAAAGCTCTTACCAGTGTTTTCACTGGGTTGCGTTCTACTTTTTAAATGCATGGTGGGGCGCCGGGGTGGCTCAGTCGTTAAGCGTCTGCCTTCAGCTCAGGTCATGATCTCAGGGTCCTGGGATCGAGCCCCACGTCGGGCTCCCTGCTCGGCAGGAAGCCTGCTTCTCCCTCTCCCACTCCCCCTGCTTGTGTTCCCTCTCTCACTGTGTCTCTCTGTCAAATAAATGAATAAAATCTTTAAATAAAAAATAAATGCATGGTGACTCTGAAGATTATCCCTGGGGATAATAGGAGCTCCCCTGCTGGATGACCTCTATATCTGAGCCTCTCTTCCTCATCTGTAAAAGGGGGATAATAAATGTACCTACCTTGTAGGGTAGTGCTGAGTGTTAAGTACTTAAGACAGGTCAAGTCAGGGGGCACCTGGGTGGCTCAGTCAGTTAAGTGTCCAACTCTTGATTTCGGCTCAGGTCGTGATCTTAGGGTCATGAGATTGAGCCCCGAGTTGGGCTCCATGTTTAGCAGGGAGTCTGCTTGAGATTCTCTCTCCCCTCTGCCCCTCCCCTGCCTCTTGCTCACTCTCTCTCTAAAATAAATAAATAAATCTTAAAAAAAAATAAAATAAAAGACAGGAAAAGTCAGTAGGGAACTGATCTGGAGCCCTGGAGAAGCCAGCTGTGGAGACTCAGAAACAGCTGGGAGGAGGCTTTGAGGATGGCTAAGTTCTATAATCATTTAGTCATTCAACAAACAGTTATTGTGCATCAGTTGTGTTCTAACACAAGAGACACAAGGGAGTGGGGATGTCTGGTTTTCTCTTGTCATCGCCAGCTCTAGGTGCAGGCATGTTGCAAGGCATGACGGATGTTCTTGAGAGAATAATGGAGTCAGAGAGTCATAGCTCTTGTCTTTCTAGGGCTTTCACTCTCACAGGGGCACCAGGATTCACGAGCAATGACACAGTTGATTAGGAATTATTACAGCTGTGGTCAGGGGGAGACTGAGAACAGATAAAGGGCCCTAGCCCGGGGCACCTGGATGGCTCAGTTGGTTAAGTGTCTGCCTTCAGCTCAGGTCGATCTGAGATCGAACCCCGTGTCCAGCTCCCTGCTCAGAGGGGAGTCTGCTTGTTCCTTTCCCTCTGTACCCCCTGCCCCCAGGCTCTTGTGCTTATTCTCTCTCTCCTTCTCTCTCCTTCTCAAATAAATAAAATCTTTAAAAAACAAAAAATGACCCTAGCCCCATGGAGGTCAGGACAGGCCTCAGGGCAGAGGCTGGGCAAGCTGAGGCCTGAAGGGGAAGAGGCACCAAGAGGCGATATTAGTTTCCCACGGCTGCCCGTAATAAATTAGAACAAAGGGCTGGCTTGAAACGGAAACGGATTCTCTCACAGTCCTGGGAGCTAGAAGCCCAAAGTCAAGGTGTCAGCAGGTCCCTCTCTCTCTGAAGGCGCCAGGGCAGAGGAGAGACTCCTTCCTTGCCTCTTTCCTAGCATCTGGCGGTAACTGGCACCTCTGTTTTGTAGGTGAATAACTCCAATCTCTGCCTCCGTGGTCACTTGGCCTTCTTCCTGGTGTCTGTGTCTCTCTGTCTTCTTTTCTTACAGGGACACTAGTCGTCTTGGATTCAGGGCCCACGCTAATCCAGTATGACCTCATCTTAACTAATGCCATCTGCAAACTATTTCCAAATAAGGTCACAGCCACAGGTACCTGGGGTTAGGACTTCAACATATCTTTCTGGGAGAGACAATACAGTCCAAAGGCAGGCTGGCCCGGGACAACACTGGGATTTGGGATCTGAGGTGGTGGCGCCAGTTGGCACCAAACAAGTCTGATGCAGCCCAGTGGGTTTCCTGGGGTGGGGGTGCCTGGCGACTGGTTTGCTTAAGAGGATGGGACCTTGCAGGAGGAGGAGGAGGGGGAGAGGAAGGGAAGAAGGAGTTGAAAGAGCAGGGTCAGCACAGATGGAGATACAGAGCAGGCGCTGAACAGCTCCAAGGGGTCAGCCCTGATTCAGGCAGAGGTTGTCTGGGGAAGGAAGGACCCAGGGGACCAACTGCATCTAGGATGTCACATGTCTGGACGTGGGCCATGGTTATATTTCCTGCACTGTTCAATACAGTAGGCACTGGCCACATGGGGCTGGTGAGCGCCTGAAACGTGGCCAGTCCAAATTGTGAAATACACATCGGCTTTTGAAGACGGCACCTAAAAAGGTAAAATAGCTCAATAATCATTTTTTATACTTAGTACATGTTGAAATGATAATATTTTGTGTATACTGAGTTAAATAAAAAGTATTGTTAAACTTAATTTTAGGGGTGCCTGGGTGGCTCGGTCGGTTGAGCGTCTGCCTTCTGCTTGGGTCGTGATCCCGGGGTCCTGGGATTGAGCCCCATGTCAGGCTCCTTGCTCAGCGGGGAGTCTGCTTCTCCCTCTGCCTGCCGCTCCCCCTGCTTGTGCGCTCTAACAAATAAATAAATAAATAAATAAAATCTTAAAAAGCAAACCAAAAACAAACAAAAAAACCCCTTAATTTTGCCTGGAGTTCCTGGCTGGCTCAGTCAGTGGAGCGCGTGACTCTCGATCTCCGGGTTGTGAGTTTGAGCCCCACATTGTGTGTAGAGATTACTTAAAAATAAAATTTAAAAAAATTAATTTTACCTGTTTTTTAAATTGATTTTTTATTGAGATACAATTGACATATAACATTGTATTAGTTTCAAGTGTACAACATGATTTGATATTTGTATATATTGCTAAATAATTGGCACACTAAGTTTACTTAATATCCTTTACCTCACATAGTTACAAACTGTTTTTCTTATGATGAGAACTTTTTTTAATTTTTAAAATTTTTTTTAATTTTTAGTTTTTAATTTTTTTTAAGATTTTATTTATTTATTTGAGAGAGAGAATGAGAAAGAGAAAGAGCACAAGAGGGGGGAGTGGGAGAGGGAGAAGCAGACTCCCTGCGGAGCAGGTAGCCTGATGCTGGACTCGATCCCGGGACTCCAGGATCATGACCTGAGCCGAAGGCAGTCGCTTAACCAACTGAGCCACCCAGGCGCCCCTGAACTTTTTTTTTTTTAAAGATTATATTTATTTATTTGACACAGAGAGACACAGCGAGAGCGGAAACACAAGCAGGGGGAGTGAGAGAGGGAGAAGCAGGCTCCTGGCTGAGCAGGGAGCCCGATGCGGGACTCGATCCCAGGACCCTGGGATCATGACCTGAGCTGAAGGCAGACGCTTAACGACTGAGCCACCCAGGTGCCCCTCACACCACGTTTTCTTTATCTATTCATCCACTAATGGTCAGTTAGGTTGTTTCCAGGTGTTGATTATTGTAAATAATGCTGTGGTGAACACAGGAGTGCAGATATCTCTACGAGATCCTGTCTTCGTCTCCCTTGAATAAATACCCAGACATGGGATTGCTGGATCATATGGTATCTCTCTCTCTTTTTCTTTAAGATTTTATTTATTTATTTGACAGAGAGAGAGAGAGCACAAGTAGGCAGAGAGGCAGGCAGAGGGAGAGGGAGAAGCAGGTTCTCTAAGGAGCAGGGAGCCAATGTGGGGCTCGATCCCAGGACCCTGGGATCATGACCTGAGCCGAAGGCAGACGCTTAACGACTGAGCCACCCAGGCGCCCCTCTCATTGTGGTTTTGATTTGCCTTTCCCTGATGATTAATGATGTTACCCACCTTTTCATGTACCTGCTGGCCATTTGTATGTCTTCTTTGGAAACCTGTCTATTGAGATCCTCTGCCCATTTTTTAAAATTAGATTGTATTTTTCTAACATGGCTACTAGAATTTTGAATATTATATCTCACAATATGTATCTACCAAAAAGCACTGCTCTAGATTTCTTTGGTGTATAGAAACTGTTCATAAGGGCGCCTGGGTGGCTTAGTTGGTTAAGCGACTGCCTTCGGCTCAGGTCATGATCCTGGAGTCCCTGGATCGAGTCCCGCATCGGGCTCCCTGCTCGGCAGGGAGTCTGCTTCTCCCTCTGACCCTCCTCCCTCTCATGCTCTCTCTATCTCATTCTCTCTCTCTAAAATAAATAAATAAAATCTTTAAAAAAAAAAAAAAGAAACTGTTCATAAAAATAACTTGATAGGGGCACTTGGGTGGCTCAGTTGATTAAGCGTCCACTCTTGATTTCGGCTCAGGTCATGATCTCAGGGCTGTGAGATCAAACCCTGCCTCGGGCTCCGTGCTGGGCATGAGCCTGCTTGGGATTGTCTCTCTCCCTCTCCCTCTGCCCCTCCCCCTTCCTCTCTAAAAATATAAAAAATAAATAACTTGATAAATAGGTTCTTCCAGCTGTTGGGTGGATTAGAGGCCTCAGGG
Source organism: Mirounga leonina (assembly GCF_011800145.1). Lineage (NCBI taxonomy): Eukaryota > Metazoa > Chordata > Mammalia > Carnivora > Phocidae > Mirounga > Mirounga leonina. The sequence goes on along the minus strand of NW_023270855.1, from coordinate 51,403,129 downwards.
TTGGCAGCCGGCTGCTAGCGTTGGGGGCCAGACCGGGAGGGCAGTGGTGAATAAGAATGTCCATAGCAGGGGCACCTGTTTAAGCATCTGCCTTTGGCTCAGGTCATGATCTCAGGGTCCTGGGATCGAGCCCCGCACCGGGCTCCCTGCTCAGTGGGGAGTCTGCTTGTCTCCCTCCACCCCTCCCACCCCCTGATTATGCACTCTCAAATAAATAAATAAATAAATAAATAGGGCGCCTGGGTGGCTCAGTTGGTTAAGCGACTGCCTTCAGCTCAGGTCATGATCCCAGGGTCCTGGGATGGAGTCCTGCATCGGGCTCCCTGCTCCTTGGGAGCCTGCTTCTCCCTCTGCCTCTCTCTCTGTGTCTCTAATGAATAAATAAATAAAATCTTAACAAATAAATAAATAAATAAATAAATAAATACAATCTTTAAGAAAAAAAAGAAGAATGTCAATAGCAGCAACACTGCCCACGGAAGTCGTGGCTGGTGTGAGCCAGGCCCTTCTGCGTATTCCTTTCATCCTCCCAAACCCGAGGAATTAGGCACTATTGCCAAGCCCATTTGGCAGATGAGGAAACTGAGGTGTAGGGCGGCAGGGTCACCTGTCCAAGAGGCCTGATCACCGCATCTGCCTAAGTGGCCATGACTATTGGGCTGCTTCAGGATTATGAGGACACCTGGGGACAGACAGACTCTGCTAAAGGAAGCAAGGGAGGCTGGGGGTGGGGGTGGGGCAAGGGTGTGGGAGGAAAAGCCAGCGGGGGTGAAATGCAGGACCAGTTAGGGGCACACTGAACCTGGGGAGCCTGAGGGACATTCCAAGGGGGACACATGTGGAGGCTGGACCCCGGGCTGGGGCCAGAGACCCAGGTGGGGAGACGAGGTGATTATACTCATTGGCAAGGGGGAATGAAGGGCAAGGAATCCAGGGCCCCACCGTATCCCCCGAGGAGGGGGTGGTCAGCCACCAGATCCAATGGAAGGGGGTCACCTGTGGCCCCCACATACCATCTGCCCCTTGCAACAAGTTCTCTTTCCATTCCGTATGTTATTTGTTGCACTTACTGTGTTGTTGAGCATGTGTACATGCAGGACACATGCTGAGTGTTGAGGAGCCAGCAGTGACCAAGATGGACAGAGTCCCCTGGCCTCGTGGTGTGGTGGGGACAGAGGTAATAAATATAGCATATATATATATATATGATCAGTGCTCTGGTCTGGATGTTTGTGTCTTCCCACAAAATGCATATATTGAAACCCTAGCCCCCAGTGTGATGGTATGAGGAGGCAGGGCCTTTGGGAGATGATCAGGGATTAGATGAGGTCATGAGGGTGGAGACTCCATGATGGGGTTAATGCCAAGAGGAAGACACAGGAGATCTCTCTCTCTCTCTCTCTGCCTCTCTCACTGAACACACCAGAGAAGGGCCACGTGAGGACATAACCAGGAGCAGGGCCCTCACCAAGATCTTGGTGGTCATGCCACCCTGATCTCACGCTTCCACCCTCCAGGATCATGAGAAAGAAATGTTTGTTGTTTCAGCCACCCAGTCTGCAGTATTTTTTACGGGAGCCTGAACTCAATCAGGTTGTGGTAACTGCTCTGTGAAAAAAAAAAAAAAAAAAGCAGGGAACAGGAAAGGAGTCCAAAGGCGGCGGTGGGGTAGATTTTGAGCACGGTCAGACTGTTGGGATGACATTTGAATAAATTCCTGACAGAGGTCCAGGAGGAGCCAGCCATGCAAGGATGTGAGGCCTAGGTGGGCAGGGGGAACTGTTCGAGCAAAGGTCCTGGGGTGGGATTGCAGTTGTTGGATTTGAGAAAGGAGGCAGGTGTGGCTGAAGGGAGGTGCAGTGAGGGTAGAGCGGAGGAAAAGTCAGGGAAGTGACCATCTTTTTGTATCCTGTTCACATCCCACAGCCTCATCCTATTTCCTGCAGCTGGCTGAGGACAGTGCCCTCGGGCTGGCCACTAGAGGCCACCCTCTCTGCCATTTACAGGGTCACAACCACTGTCATCCACCTTTGAGATTGTGGCTTGTTTACTCTGACCCCTGACTGTGCCTGTAATATCATGCTAAAGCGCTTTACACGGATGGGCTCAGCTCGTCCTCCTAACATTCCTGAGTCAGATGCATTGACAAATTTTTTTACAGCTTTGAGTTATAACTGACATACTGCAAATCACACACACATTTCAAGTGTCCAATCTGATGAGTTTTCACATCTTGTAATCCAGCATCACAACCAAAATACTAAACATATCCACCATCTCAAAAAGTTATATTCTAGCCCTTTTTTGTCCCTCCCTCTAGCCTCTCCCCACTCCGCCCCCAGACACCCAGAAATTGATCTGCTTTCTGTTACTAGAGATGAGGCTGCATTTTCTGGAGTTTTAGGTACATGGGACCAGAGAGTATATACTCTTCTCTTTTTTTTTAAAAAGATTTTATTTATTTATGTGACAGACACAGCGAGAGAGGGAACACAAGCAGGGGGAGTGGGAGAGGGAGAAGCAGGCTTCACGCGGAGCCGGGAGCCCCATGCGGGACCCGATCCCAGGACCCTGGGATCATGACCTGAGCCAAAGGCAGACGCTTAACAACGGAGCCACCCAGGTGCCCCTATACTCTTCTTTTTTATCTGGCTTCTTTTCCGCCGCAGAATTATCACGAAGATTCGTCTATGCTTTTGTATTTGAGCCCCTTTTGCTCCTGAGGGAACTGAGGCACAGGGAGGTGTGACTTGGGGGCGCGAGCAGGAGGTGTCACACAGGTTCGGCCCCAGAGCGGCGCGGGTCCCGGAGGCCCAGGCCGCCGAGGGGCGCTCTGGCGGGTGGGACGCGGGCAGGTGCACT
>NW_023270855.1:51353682-51399867 GCF_011800145.1 Mirounga leonina | reverse complement strand
GCTCTGGGGCCTCCGATAAGGGCCTGCGGGGCGGGGGGGTGCTCGGGCGCGCCTGGGCGCTGCGATAGGGTGGCGGCGCGTGCTCGTGGGGCGCGGCGGGGAGGCGCCGCGGCCGAAGGTCCCGGCGCGTCCACCCGGAACCGGGCCCGGCGACCCAGGCTGGGGCCGGGCGGGGCGGGGCGTCCGGCCGTGTCGCGCCCGCCTGGCTCACGGGGCCAGGGCCGCTAAAATGGCGGCGGCGGCGGTGACAGCGTCCCGCGCCGGGGCCGGGGGCCTGGCCGCCGCGTCGGGGGCCGACTAGCGCCCTCCCGGGCGCCGCGGCCCGCCCCCCTGGGCGCTCGCGCGCGGCCCCCGCCCGGGCCCTCGGTCCGCCCTCCCGGCGCGCCCATGAACTCCGTGTCGCCGGCCGCCGCGCAGTACCGGAGCGGGAGCCCGGAGGACGCGCGCCGCCCCGAGGGCCGCAGGCCGCGGGGCCCCCGAGTCCCCGACCCTAACGGCCTGAGGCCCTCTGGAGCCAGCGGCCCCGCTCTTGGCTCGCCCGCGGCCGCCCCCGGGGAGCCGGACGAAGTGGACAAGTTTAAGGCGAAGTTCCTGACGGCCTGGAACAACGTCAAGTACGGTGAGGAGGGGGCGGGCCCGGGGCTTGTGTTCTGAGATAGGAGCGGGCCGAGGGCTCGGCCAGGCAGGGGGTGGGGGGCGAGGGGAGCCAGACCCTGGCCCTGCCGAGTATTCCAGCATTTGCTCTCCTCCTGTGAGTCACCTGTGGGTCCCCCGCCCTGCCCTGCCCCGGGCGGACCTGCAGCAGGTCCAAAAAGGAATGTGTTTCCAAGCCTCAGCCACTCCCGGGTGACCTTGGGCAAGGTTTTTTGCTTTTCTGTGCCTTCATTTTTCCCCTCTGTAAAACGGATACAATCATCAGAACTGCTTTATTCATCCTGAATTGATGGCAAACACTCACGTGGCCGTTACGAGGGTCCCTGCCTCCATCGGAGGGGAATCCGGCATGGATTGCCCAGGGCCAGCCCTGAGATGGGACCTGGGACGGTGTCTGCTTCACAGACCGGGGTGGGGGATGGAAGCGCTGCTGCTGTCGTAACTGTTGTGTTACATGTCTGTCGAGCCAGCGCTTCATCTGGCTGGGTGCTGCCCCGCGTCTCCCCAGGTTGGGCAGTCAAAAGCCGGACCAGCTTTAGCAAGATCTCCAGCGTCCACCTCTGTGGCCGCCGCTACCGCTTCGAGGGCGAGGGTGAGCCGGTGGCCCCAGGCTGGGGTTGAGGGGGGCCTGGTGTGCCTGGTGGCAGCTGACAAGCCTGCTCTTGTAGGTGACATCCAGCGTTTCCAGCGGGACTTCGCGTCCCGCCTGTGGCTCACATACCGCCGGGACTTCCCGCCCCTGGCCGGAGGTGGCCTAACCTCGGACTGTGGCTGGGGATGCATGCTGCGCAGTGGGCAGATGATGCTGGCCCAGGGCCTGCTGCTGCATTTCCTGCCCCGAGGTGAGTGGTGGAAGGGAAGTGCGGCCCTAGGAGCATCCTGCCAAGCACACAGAGCAGCAGGGTCAGAATTGTTTGTAAACTAAGCTTAAATGTATGTGAGATTGTGTGCAAAGTATGTTTTGGGGGGGGGGGGAGTGAGAGTTGTTACAACAAGTTTCAGGAATGTGAATCTTGTTGGTAAACCTGGGGTCTCAGGAGCATTAGAATTGTACAGAAAGCATGAGCAAATGGGAACTGTGACCCCCACCGCCCCACCAGCACCCTTTGACTCTGTACTCCATCCCCACCAGACTGGACATGGGCCGAGAGCACGGGCCCGGGCCCCTCTGAGCCATCAGGGTTGGCCTCTCCCAACCGTTACCGTGAGCCTGCACGCTGGATGCCCCCGCGCTGGGCCCGGGGCACCCCTGAGCTGGAGCAGGAACGTCGACACCGGCAGATAGTGTCCTGGTTCGCCGACCACCCCCAGGCCCCCTTTGGCCTACACCGGCTGGTGGAGCTTGGGCAGAGCTCAGGCAAGAAGGCGGGGGACTGGTATGGGCCATCTCTGGTGGCGCACATACTCAGGTGAGGGCCGCCGCAGGGGACACGGGAGCCACTGGGTTCCCCCAGGCACTCAGGCCTTCCCTCTCCCCCCCCAGGAAAGCTGTGGAGAGCTGCTCAGAGGTCACCCGCCTGGTGGTGTATGTTTCTCAGGACTGCACAGGTAAGAGACTGGAAACCAAGGTCCCAGAGTTCTCACCCTGAGCCAGTCGCTACCTCAGCTGCGTCTGAGGACCTACCTTCTCAGAGGCTGAAACGAGTTCTGGGGCAGAGGAAGCCTTGGAAAGGATTCGAGGCGCACGCAGTGGGAGGTGCTCAGGACCCCTCCGCTGCCTCTGGAACCAGCAGAGGAAACGTTAGGGGTTTCTCTGCCCGTGATAGAATAGAGGACATAAGGCTTCCCTCTCTCAGGTCCAATCTACTCTTACTCTGTAAATAATTCTAACATGTACAGAAGTCTGCTCTCTGCCTCACAGGATTGTTATAAGGATTAAGTGAGTAAATAACACAAGTTAAACCATTTGAGCAGGGCATGTCACGTAGTGAGTGTTCGCCAAATATTAGATATTATTATTGATCCCCACTATCCTCCAAATCAGTTTCTTTCTTTCTTTTTTTTTTTTTAATTTAATTTGTTTATTTGACAGAGAGAGGGAGAGAGAGCAAAAGCAGGGGGAGCTGCAGGCAGAGGCAGAGGGAAAAGCAGGCTCCCTGCCGAGCAGAGCGCCCAACATGGGGCTCGATCCCAGGACCCTGGGATCATGACCTGAGCTGAAGGCAGATGTTTAACCGACTGAGCCACCCAGGCGCCCCTCCTCCAAATCAGTTTAGATAGGGTCTTCATTAATAGGAGCCTCAATGGATCGGTGTCAGAGAATCTACAAAACCTATGAATTTTTATATAAAATTGTAGATGTTTGGGGCGATACTTGATTTTTTTTTTTTTTTTTTTTGCAAAAAACCGTCAATTTTATAGATGTTTGGGGCGATACTTGATTTTAACAGATGGTCACTATCTTAGTCCGTTTGGGCTGCTATACCAAAAATGCCACAGACGGAATGGCCTATAAATAATAGGAACTTATTTCTCATAGTTCTGGGGGCTGGGAAGTCCAAGATCAAGGCACCAGCAGATTTGGTGTCTGGTGGGGACGCACTTCCTGGTTCATTTTGCCGTGTTCTCACATGATGGGGGGCCGGCGAGCTCTCTGGGGCCTTATACAGGCACTGATCCCAGTCATGAGGATTCCACCCTCATGACCTAGTCCACTCCCAAAGGCCCCGTCACTTTGGGGGTTAGAATTTCAGCATCTGAATGGTAGGGGGACACAAGCATTCTGACCATAGCAGCTGTGTTTCCAGAAGGGTTGGATCCACTTTTCTGGGAGCCAGGAAGGGGCTTACCTAGCAGTAAGGGAGGACGTGGGAGAATGGAGACCAGCAGATTGGACTTGAGGGGGAGGGACACGCAGGGACATTCAGCAGAGGGGCAGACTGCTTGGAGCTCCTGTTTCCATATTGGCAAACTCACACGCTGAGTAAGTAAAGACTAAGCAGGCCTGGAACTGGGGAGGTGCTCCGGGCTGTGGGGAAGGCTCTCTGCCTCCTCCTGGTTTTATGTTCTTCATCTAAATCTCAGGGCCTCAGTCACCCGCTCTGTAAAACGGGGATGTCTACACCTGCCCGGAGGCCCTGGAATTGTCGGGGGGTAGAGTTTGGGGTGGGTGGGGCATGAGGAAGTCCTCCGTTTCCATTGATGACAGGAGTGGGACCCTCCGACATCACAGGGGCACGTGGAGGGCCCCGCTCTGAGGCTCGAAGGGCGGGTAAGAATGTAACCTGCTGCATCCTCCTCCCAGTGTACAAGGCAGATGTGGCACGCCTGGTGGCCAGGCTGGACCCCACGGCCGAATGGAAGGCCGTGGTCATCTTGGTGCCAGTGCGGCTGGGCGGCGAGACTCTCAACCCCGTGTATGTGCCCTGTGTGAAGGTAGGTTCGGCCAAGTTCCACTAAGCCTCCCCCGGGAGCCACACAGGCTTCTGTAGCTTGGGTCAAGTGTTCCTGCTTCCTTCATCCGTCCATCTGGTTACCCAGTAGTTAGGGAGCACCCAGTATGTGCCAAATGCTGTCCCAGCTGCTGGGTTTCAGGGGCGAAGAGGCAAACGTTCGTGCCCTCTGGGAGCAGACATTCTACTGGGGGAAGGACAGACAGCGGGTCTGAAACCAAACTGATAGCTGTGGCATTTGAACCTTAGATTCTAGAGGAACGAAAACTAACACTGCGAGGGGCAGAGGGGGTTGGCTACAGCCTAGGAAAGCCCCTCTCCAGCCAGGGCAGATGAGGAGCCAGAGTGCTCCAGGCAAAAGGAATGGCAAGGCTGGAAAAACCCTGGGGTGTTTTCACTCAGAATAAAGGCCAAAGTTCTCCCTACACCTGCAAGGCTTTGTACCATGCCCCTACCCATGCCTTGACCTCATCTGCCCCCACTCTCCTTCCCACTTCTCTCTGCCCCCACCACATGAACCTCCTCACTGTTCTCAGAACACACAGGCCTCAGGGCCTTTGCACTCGCTGTTCCAGCTGCTTGGAGTGCTCTTTCCCCAGAGATGCACTCCTAACTCCCTTTCTTACCTCCTTCGGGCCTTTGCTGCAATGTCACCTGTCAGTGAGGCCTTTCTGACTCCCCTACTTAAAATTGCAAAGCCCTTTTCCCTTCTTTATTCTTCTCCCAGTGCTATTGCCTAGTGACACATGGCAGCACTTACTCGTCTTGTTTTTTATTCATCTCCTACACTGGAATGTCAGCTCCATGAGAAGGGGCTGGGTTTGCACACATGCGGGGTTTGCTAAGTGCTTCTCAAGGGCCTGTTTGACCGCACCTGCCCAGAGTATACTCCCCACCCGCTTTTCTCCCTGCAGGAGCTCCTGCGTTCAGAGCTATGCCTGGGCATCATGGGGGGCAAGCCACGGCATTCACTGTACTTCATCGGCTATCAGGGTAGGCCCGCCCCATCCCGCTCCATCCTGCCCCCCCCCCACCCTACCCTTCCTCAGCCCCCCTCACGCCTCCACCCCTGCAGATGACTTCCTGCTCTACCTGGACCCCCACTACTGCCAGCCCACTGTGGATGTCAGTCAGGCTGACTTCCCCCTGGAGGTGAGCCGGGTCAGATCCCTAGGGTGGGGCTGGGGAAGGTGGAGGAGGCCGGGGCCCTGAGCTTCCCTCATTTGTATGCCCCAGTCCTTCCATTGCACCTCACCCCGAAAGATGGCCTTCGCCAAGATGGACCCAAGCTGTACAGTGGGGTTCTATGCTGGAGACCAGAAGGAGTTTGAGACGCTCTGCTCAGAGCTGACCAGGGTGAGCCAGGAGCGGTGGAGGGCAGAGGGCAGGGGGCAGTGAGGGGGTAGAAGAGGAAGAGAGACCTCGAGTCCAGCAGACCTGGGGAATCAAGACTATTATCCTGCCCACAAGCTACAAAAGCCTGGCTAGGACTGATTGGACCAAAAGAAGGGCAGGAGATGAAAAGTTAGGGACATCATTGCTTGAAGGACAGCTGCATCCATGAGCTCCCTGTCTCACAGTTCTACTGTCCCATCAGGGCCTCACCCTTATAGTGGCAAGGGGTGGCCACTGGCCTTTCTGGGCACCCACCTCCCTGTTCAGTGGAAAGGGAGCCCTACACTCCCAGAAGATGCAGCAAAAATCCTAAGGTTGCTCTTCATTGGTCACCCTGGGTCATGTGCCCATCACAGTGGCCAGGGAATGGAAGGTGCTGATTGGCTGGCCTGGGTCATCGCCCTGGAGGGATAAGAGTTGAGCTCAGGAAGCACCTGATAATATACCTATTAGGATAATTATACCTGTAGGACAGTGAATATGGTTTGGGGCTAAGCCACTCTCCCCCCACCTCCCGCCAGGTCCTCAGCTCCTCCTCAGCCACCGAGCGCTACCCCATGTTCACCGTAGCTGAGGGCCATGCTCAGGACCACAGCCTGGAAGACCTCTGCTCCCAGCTCTCCCAGCCAACACTGCGGCTCCCTCGCACGGGGCGGCTCCTCAAAGCCAAACGCCCAAGCTCTGAGGACTTTGTGTTTTTATAACGGGTGGGGTTGGGGGAGAAGATGCGCACTATTTATTTTTTTATTTATGTCATGCTGGGTGTGGGAGCTTGAAATCTGGAGGTGATGGGTCTTCCCGTTCTCACACCCTTGACAAGTGCAGCTGAGACCAGTCCAGGAAACCTCGGAACTGGGGGCCATCCCGACAGGGGCAGAGCCAGTATGCCTCTCTCCGGCCGGCTGGGCCCTCCGCACAGGGCAGGGAGGGAGGGCTCCCAGATACCCACTCAGGGCCTGACTCAAGTACTGTAGTTTGCACTGGACCACCTGTGCCCCTCGCTGGTCCCAAAGCTCCCACCCTGCCGAAGTCCAGGGGTGGTGGGGGGAACTGTGGCCACTGGGGGCTAATAAAGCCGTTTAACTTGACTGTGGCTGTGGCTGGCCCAGCGTCTGCGGGATGGGGTCCAAGCTGTGTCTCAAGGGGAGTTGCGGGGGGGAAGCTTGTTAGGTAGGCCTCGGCTTCCACATCTGTGAGACAGGAAGACTTCTCTGCCCATGAGTCCACACGGTCCATGAGGGACATGCATGAGGAGTGCGATGGAAGGGAGGAACGCCAGGGCCCCTGCCTGCTCCCTGGAGCTCAGGGGCCGCTCTTGGGACCCCGCGGCTTCCTCCGTTGCCGGGCCAGCTGGCGGAAGTGCAGCCGTTTGGGGTTGAGGCCAAAGGCCTGCAGTCTCTGGCGGCTAAACTCATGCCCCCCAAGTGTCACGGTGGGGCCCAGGAGACGCGCCTTCCTGCCCCTCCTCCGCCTCTGGGGGATTGGCTTCTGGGTGTGTGACACGGGAACTGCTTCTTCCTGTGCTGGGGGGCTCCCAGGCTGGGGCTGCTTCCTGCGGGCCCCAGCAGATGCCAGCAGCTGCCCGGGCGGGCCATCTTTGTCTCTGTGTGGCTTCCCTGTGGCTTCCGTAAGCGTCTCCGTCCTGAGCAGAAAAGTGGAGGCTGAGCCCAAGCTGGTCATGATTAGGCCAATTCCTGAGTACACATCCCCCATTTTCCAGATGAGGAAAGGAGAGGCTCAGAGGCAAGGCACCAAATGCGGGGCCTGCCTCGGGTTCAAACTGAAGTCTGACACCAAAACTGGGCCTTTTCTACTGAACTCTGAGACTCGATTGCATTGCTGAGCACTCTGGCTTTTTGAGCCTGAGCCTATACTAAAGCTGTTCATGGAAGTTGATTTATTGCAGCTTTAAATCAGCTCTCTGAGGTCCTATCACTCCTGCTTTATAGGTCAGGAAATAATGGGCATAATAATAATAATACCTGTATGGTATTTCCTATGTTTTAGGCACTTTACATGAATTCACTTAATCCTCAAAAACTAACAAGAAACGAGCCATCTTAACCCCTTACCCTCATTTTAAAAATAAGGAAGCAAGCCCAGAAAGGGCAAGGGCCTTGCCCAAGGTCACGCAGCTGTGGCCCGGGACGAGAAAAGAGGCCCCGTTCCCAGGCCCAATGGGCTCCCAAGCCCACCCTCCTCCAGCCGGTGACACTCACCTCTCTGGGCAAAGTGACTTAAAGATCTGCCTCTTTTTCCAGGAGTTCTGGGCCTTCTGGCTGTACGTCCTCTTGTCCTGCAGTTCCTCCTGCTCTGACCTGGGGGTGCCCACAGACGGCGCCTATTGCCGGGAGCTTTGGGAGGTCCCCCGCCCCCCCCCCCGGGGCACACCTGGCCCAGCCCTGTCACCTGTACATGCAGGTTTTCTTCAGGGAGCACCACCGGTTCAGCTCCTTGTCGTCGGCAGCGAGGATCTGCACAGGAAGGGAGGGTGGGGTCGTGCCGTGTGAGCCCTGGGTCGGGGGCGCGGGGGGCTGGCTTTCGCAGCTTCAGCCGCCTCACTGGTCAAAGGCGGGTCATGCTACTACCGCTCGGCAGGGATGTCACCATAGCAGGAGAGGACTGCTTTCTGTGGAGGCCACTGGATGTTTTTGGCAGCGGGCCTCAGATGGGGAAACTGAGGCTCGGCAAGGCGCTCCTTGCCCTAGTCAGGTGGTCGGGAAGTGGCTGATTTCAGATTCCAGTTTGGGCCCAGGGGTCCCAGAGCCTCACTCGGGCACCACGGTCCCAGCAGCCTCAGAAGAGGCAAGGGGCTCGGTGCCAAGGCTCCCAGCTGCAGGCCTCAGTTTCCTCAACCAGGAGGTGGGCAAGCCCCTTAGAAACTACTGAAAGGCTGCCGGGGAGACTGAGGGAATGCAGAAGGTACAGGGGGCATAAGCGTGGACTTTGCTGGCCGTGACTGGTGAAGCCCCCATGGCCCCCAGGGCTGAGGGGCGAGCGCCGCTCCAAGAGCCGCACACGTTCACCAAAGCTCCACAGCCACGATGTGGGGGCTGCGGTTAGGCCCATTTTACAGATGGGGAAATGGAAGCACAGCGTCCTGGGTCACAGCTGGTGAGTGGCCACAGCAGGATTCGAATCTGGGCCATCTGTTTCCAGAGCCCACCCAGTCCTGACGGCCACCCAACTGCGGATGTTAGCTAATAGATTTAAAAGTACTATTTACGGCGCGTTCTAGGGCAAAGCACTGTTGGAAGCCCCCCGTCTGAGGCAGGGGAACGTTATCAGTACTGGTGTTTTCCAGAGAAGGAACGGGGGGGGGGGGGGGTCGCAGCATCTGCTGGCTGCACACTCCCCCTTGCCCACGGGGCACCTCCCCCCCCAGGCTGGGCACCATTGTGGGGCCCCACCTCCTCGGTGCTCAGCCCGAAGTCGCAGGGAACCACGGTGCGGTACTTAAAGCGACAGGGCAGGTCGTCAATGATGTCCTCGTAGTCCAGCCGGTAATACTCGTCCAGGTACTCCTCGAACGTCTTGTCTCCTGTGCAGGGCGGGAGCCAGGCTGCCAGGGTGCGCCAGGCCCCGCGGAGCCCCCGCCCGCCCACCGCCACCAGCCCGGGCCTCACCAGGGTCGAACACCGGCTTTTCCTGCCCCACAGCTGCGGCGAAGGGTGACTTGCGCTTCTTCTTGCCCGTCAGGGGGGCCTCGCGCCGCTTTTTCCGCGGCTGGCTGGGGTCGTAGTCCGCGTCCATCTGTCGAGATGCCAAGGTCAGGCCAGCCGTCGGCGGGGAGGGGCGGCCCCGTGTACCCCCCCAGGTCCCCCCTCTGCCCATGGCACCTACATTGAAGTCGGGGTCCTCGCAGTGCAGCTCCTGCTGATTCCAAGCTCCACCCTGCTCAGGCCCAGCCCACGTGTCCCAGTTCCAGTCATCTGGTTGCAGAGGCCACAGAGGTAGGGGGTCAGGGTGGAACTTCGGACTTCAGACCCAGCAGCTTCCCCAGGCTGGTGCCCCCGGGGACCTCACCTTCAAGCCCTTCCTCTTCCTCAAAGTGCGGCTTCTCCTCCTCCACGGTGCCATAGTACTCGTCCCCAAAACACCTCTGCAGGGTCAGGGCCCGGACGATCAGCAAGGCCCAGTCCCCGCCACAGTGGTACTCCTACACCTGACGTGGCTCCCAGCACCCTCCAGACCTAGCTGCTGACGTGAGGGGAACCCTGTGTGACCAGGCCCCTCCATGCCCCAGTACCCCCTGCCGCACTGGGCACCATTCTGTTCCACAGAGCCGCCGTTCTTTCCCTCCCACAGGCCTTTGCCCCTGCGGTGCCCCCCGCCTGGTGCGCTCCCTCCCTCCTTGGCTGCCTAACTGCTCTTCAGGCCTCAGCTGCCTGCCCTGACCCACTCACCACCACGCCCAACAAAGTCGACCCGGGACACCTCTAAGACCCCACCTCCCCCTGCACGTCCCCCCCACCACTCTGATCGCTGGGGGTTATAACTGTATAGTTTAGACTGGGAGCTCTGGGAGGGCAGGGACCGACCGCTCTGTGGCCTGGTGCTCAGTGACTACGAGGCTGGTTCTTGCCATTTCATGAGCTCCAAGAGGACTGAAACTGCTGGGCCCTTGATGGAATCCCAGCACCCAGTGGGTGCCTGGCAAAGGCAGATATTGCAAATCATGTCATTTATGAAGCACCTACTGTATGCCCAATGCTGGGCTGCATCTCCCTGCATTCTCACAAGCACCCCCAAGAGACAGAAACTACCTCCATTTATGGAGAAACTGAAGCCTACGCATCCTCAGTCCCCTCCCCTGAGCTCGTAGGCTTGGTCAGGGGTCTCTTTGGGGTTCACAGGGTCCCCGCTGCTTTCCCCATACAGCCCTATTGCCTGTTTCTGTGGCCGGATGCTATGTCCCCTCAAACCAACAATAAACATTAATGGCAACAAGTTCCAAGGACCCGCAGCCACTCCCTGTTCCCTGAGCGTTACCAGTTTTTATGTGTACTTCTCTCAGGCTATCCTCACACCGGCCCTGAGGTACACAATATGGTTGAACCCACTTTACAGAGAGAAAGGGACACACGCTCAGAGACGGCAAGTCACTTCTCTGAGGCCACACAGCCAGGAAACAAGCACGGATTCCAGAGCCTTGTCCCAAGCAGCACTGCATGGCTGGGGTGGGGCGCAGGGGCTGCACCTGCATGAGCTGGTCGTGCCGGGTGGGGTCAAAGTCGTCCTCGAGGTCCCACTCCTCAAAGCCCAGTGTCTCGTTGCCTGTGACCTGCCGCAGCCTCTCCAGCCTGGCCAGAATCTCCTTCCTTTTCAGGTTCTTCAGCTGCTTGAGCTCTTCCTGCTTCTTCACTTTCTCCTGCGGGTGGCAGGCCCGGGGGACAGGGAGGGCATGAGCTCTCCCCGCAGGGTGGGCAGCCCTCCCCAGCCCGGCAGCCCCACGCTCACCCTCCTCTTTCGCTCCCGTGTCTCCTCTCTCCTCTCCTTCCTGCGCTCATCTTTGCGGCGCACAGAGGACGCGATGCTTCGAGGGTAGGTCTTGACCTGTGGGCAGCAGGGGAGACCAGAAGGGCCACAGAGGTGATTCTGGGCTCTCCCGGCCCGGGCCCCAAGGCCCAGGTCCCCCCTATCCCCCCAAGCCCCAGCCCCGGGTCCCGCACCAAGGCCGAGTCCGGCTCCTCGAAGCGGAAGTTGTACTTGTGCTCAAAGTCCTCCTGCTTCTTCAGAAACAGCTCCCCCTCATCTGAGGAATCGTCCACGGCTAGCTGGACCGGGAGGCTGGGGCCCCTGGGGGACAAAAATGGGACAGGGCTGGGGGTCAGCTGAGCCCCTGCACTCCTGTGTACCAGCTGCAGTAACGCCCTGAATCCTCACAAGAGCCCTACTTTGGAGGCACCCCCATTTTACAGATAGGGAAACTGAGGCACAAAATCCAGTGACAGGGCCACCTAGCTCCAGAGCCCACACGCCGCAGGTCCTCCTCACAGAACAGTAACTCCGCTACCATCTGTGTGAAAAAGTAAACAGCTGGGGCCCTTTGCCTTCTGGCACTGGCTCCAGGCCCCTGGGGGACATGGTTGCTTACCCTTCCTCCTCCTCTGCCTCCTCTTCCTCGCCTTCCTCCTCCTCCACATAGCGTTTGTTGAGGATATAATCCCGCAGGAACTGCTCTCCTTCATCCAGCTCTGGGTTGTTCCAATACTCCTTGAGGTGGGTCTGGGGGTGGGGGGTGGGGAACAGGACCCAGGTCAGGGACTTGTGGGCAGGGAAGGAGGGTGGGCTTGGCTCCATGTGGACTTAAGTAACTGAAACTTCACAGCCAGCCTATAAAGTAGGGGGGACAATTTCCATTTTACAGGAGTAGAAACTGGCACCCAGAGAGGGGCACGCCCCGTCTTCAGACTAGGGGCTCTTGGCTACTCCCTCAAGGACTGGTTTCCAGAAAAAGCCTGGAGACGGACCAGACCTGAGAACTCACCAGTTCCTTCAGGGTGTCAGGGTTGTGAATCTCCCTCTGCCCCTTCAGCCACTCCACGTAGTCCGCATCCTCCTGGGCCTGCGGGTAGGCCAGCACTGAGGGTCTGGGGACCCCTTCCTGCCACCAACCCCCAGCCAGCCAGGCCCAGCACCCACCTTCTCCTCCCTGGTTTTGGCCCGTTTCTGCAGCAACCCAGAGCCACCTTCCCCGGCACTCTCCTCATCGTCGCTGTCCTCCACGAATGCCCGGAAGCTGCCCATGTGAGAGAGTACGCCTCAGGAGACGAAGCCTGGTCCCTGCCCACAGTCCCAAGGTGAACCCTGTATACTAAGTCCTGGGCTCTCAACAAGCTCAGAGCAGTGCTGTGACATAGAGGGCGTCATCAACCCCATTTAACAGACGGGAAAACTGAGGCACAGAAAGACTAAGTGATGTGCCCAAGGGCACACAGCCATGAAGTAACAGGGCTGGATTTGAACTCAGGCTCAAATCTGATCCATCTGGCTATTCAGTAGGCCCAGGCTCACCTTTCCTTGAGTTGTTTCTGTTCTTCTACGTAACTTTGCGACGAGATCTGCTGCAGAGAGAGCGATGTGGGCCTCAGGCCCAGCCCCAGGCCCCTCGGCCCCCAACCGGGGCCTCCACCCCACCTACCTGGAATCTCTGATCGGAGGTCTCTGCATCTGAATTTTCCTCATCGACATATTTGCTGTGTAAGGACAAATGGGGGCTTCAGAATAGACTCCCCACGGCTCGTCTGTCCCCACGGGGTGGGGAGCTGTTATGAGCAGCAGTTGGGGGGCAGTGCGGTGCAGATGGGTCACGGACACTCCTGTTCTCTGGGGTTCCCTCAATCCTGGTGAGTCACCACCAGCTTCTTCCCACCTCTTCTAAGACTCCCATGCATCCGCCTGCCCTGGGAAGGCTCTGGAGAGGGATGGGGCGGGGGGTCAGGATCTCTCCTCACCCTTCTTTCTCCAGGATAACCTTCCTTTCATAGTCCTTCAGGTACATAGGCCGTATCTTCTTTTGCTTCTCTTTGGCTTCCTCAGCTTCCTCGCTCTCCGAGGACGATACTGTCGGGTTGCCAGAAGACACCCGCCATCACCCATAACCCCCTTCCTTCCCCAGGTGGACAATCCCACCGGGCGGGGCCAGGGTCAGACCACGATTTCAAATATCACACTTGTACTACATGGTAGTAGCTGGCTGGGCTCACTCAGTAACACATGCTTTGAACAGGGTCAAGCACACAGTCATTATTAACAAGTAATAACCTAAAACACTCCGCTAAGCACTTCCGGCATAGAACATAAAACATATATGGTATAAGGGTTCGTCGTCACAAAAACCAGTAAGGCAATGAGGAACCCGGGCTTTAGGGAGGCGCAACCCCAGACCTGCTTTCTTTTTTTTTATTATTTTTTATTTTTTTCAGACCTGCTTTCTGATAGAAGGTGGCATCCTTCTGATAAATGCGGGGGTCCTTCTTCTTCAACAAGGAGAGAGTCCTATAAAAGTCACGCTCTTGCTGGGGGTCAAATTCCTAAGGCATGAGAAGGATCGGGGATGACTTCAGAAGGGAGACGGTGACAGCCCTGGTGGAGGCTGGGGGACACTAAGTAACAGAGCAGGTGGGCTGAGAGGGTGTGGAAATTAGGGTGGGGGGGCATACATTAGGAGGAAGGAGAGGGATCCAGCTGGACAGAGGCAGGTTGGGGGATGGAGGGTGGGTAAGAGGGGCGGTGGGAAGATGTGAAGCAGGTGACAGAGGAAGAGGGGCCCTCGTGGGGGCGGACTGGGGCGGGCCACACAGAGGTACAGGATCTGAGATAGAGGAAGGTAATGGGCAAGGGGAGGATACTTCCTGGGGACAAAGGATTGACGTGGGGGCTGGTGAGCAGAAAGGACATATGTGGGAGAGCAAGCAGGGGCCGGGCTGCACAGTGAGGCCCCCAAGATCAGGGCTGATGTGAGAGGGTGAGTGCCCCATGTGGCAGAAGGATGTTCCACTTCCGGGACTGAGTCGGCCCTGACAAATGGTTAAACTGTTGCGGTCGCACCTCACACATCAGGATGGGCCGGTGGATGGTGGTGGGAGAGGGGAAGTAGGGGGGCATCTGGCCACCGCCTGGGGATGGAGAGGGAGCTGTGTGTCCTTCATGGGACTAGGAAGAGGTGGATGGAAACTCCCGTCGGGTGAAATGCGGTTGGAGGTTAGCCGCCCTCTGTACATCGGGGTCGGGAAGCGGTGGGGGGCTTGGATGCTTCCCGAATGTACGGCACCGGGGTGAGAAAGCTCACCACGCGCTCGTCGCTAGAGTCAGACTCAGAGCTGGAGTCGCCGCCGCTGTCCCGGTCCCCATAGCGATCTTTAACTGCGGGGCACAGATGGGAGCCCCCCAGATCAGCGTGGAGGACCAGCTAAACCCCCACTTCCCGACTACCCGGCACGCGCCGCCGCCCCGCGCGCATGCGCCCCGCACTCACGCCGCTGCAGCTCCTCGCGCTCCCGGTAGCGGCCGTACCGCGCGGCAAACGCCGCGTTTACCCGAAGGGGCGAAGACCCGCGCGGTTCCGGCATGGCGACTCTGCGGCCCACTGCGCACGCGTGCGGCGAGTGTCCCGAAGGAGGCGGGGCTACTCTCGGCCCCCGCCCCGGCCCCGGCGAGCCCTGGAGGAGGAGGAGCCTCGCGGGCCGCACCTCATCCTGTCCCCATGCTTTCCCGGATCCCTTAGCCGTGCGACCATAATCCCCGCCCGCGGGTCACGCCTCTGCGGGTCAGACTGCAGCCACCGCCCACTGCCCCCGCCCCCCCCGCCCGGGGCTCCCGGCACCCAGCTGACATCTGGGGGCCCTTTCTCCACTCGCGGTTTCCTGCCTCCCTTCCGTTCCGACAGCGTAAACCGCTGCCCCACCCAGCTCACTCACCTCTGGCACCCTGGGAATTACCACTCTCTCCCCTCCCCCAAAGCACCCACGATCTGCGACCCCCTTCCCACCCCCCACAAACATCCTGGACGCGCGGCTCTCCATCGCAGACTCAAAAATCAGAAGCCACCAGCTCTGTGATCATGCACAAGTCTTAATTTAATGGGTAAAAACATTAAGTTATCACACAACAATTTTTTTCCACAAAGCTTAATAAATAGAATCTCTTTTTTTTAACGCTGTACAAGAGACTGGAAAACAAGCTTCCAACAAAATATGAATGAACTCATACTATCCTTTTATTGATTTGAAACTCTCCCCCCTCCCCCATGCCTGAAAGCAGTGTGCACACTTGAGGTCTCTCTCTGGGTACAGCCAGCCAAGGTCGCCAGGTTCCAGGAGCCCTGGAAGTGATGACCTCACTCTGGGGCTGGGGCTTTAAACGCTCTGCCCTTGGGCGTCTGCAGCCCCAGCAATCCGAGGCGCAGAGAAAACTGAACCGTTTAGATGGCTGTTGCCTGCAGGAGCCCTTCTCCGCCCAACACATCAAAAGGGGTGAGAAAAACAAATGAGAAATGTCCCTCAAACACACACCCCCCGCAAATCAACACCAACAAGCCACAAACTGGTGCCCCTCCCCTTTCGACAGTGGGCAGAAGTGAGGGGAGAAAGTGTTTCTTCCCTCCTCTTTTGACACAGAACCCTGCTGGGTCCGGTTGCTGGAGTGGGTGGCCCCAGGTCACAGCAGTACTACCGTGTGCCTCTGCAGTATGTCCATGAGATCCTGAGCCCCTATCCCCTGAGCCAGCTCCAGGGGTGTGAGCCCCCTGGCATCCCTGTGATGGAGATCAGACTCTGTAGCCAGGAAGCTGACCACAGCCGTGTGGCCCTCTCGCACTGCCAGATGGATGGGGAGCGCCCCAGTGCCATCAGGCGCGTTGACATCAGCACCATGCTCTACCAAAACCTTCAGGGTGTCCAGGAATCCAGTGCGTGCTGCATCGTGGGCTGGAGTAGTGCCGGTGGTGTCCTGGACATTGGGACTGGCACCTTGCTTGAGGAGCTCCAACGCAATGGTGGGGCTGCCGAACATCATGACCTGTGTGGGGGCAGAGGGTAAGAGGTCCTCAAGGGAGAGGTTCCAGGAAAAGGGAGTCACTGGAGAGAGGGGCCATTCAAGAACAGGGAACACTAGAGGTCTTCTAAAGAATGGGGACAACCCAGGGAACACAAGCTCTCAGACAGCTGTTGGATACCCCAGAGAAAGACATCTCCTAGGAAGAGGGACCCCCAAAAAGCTGGTCACCCCCTAAGGATAAGACAATCGTCTAGGGAATAGCCTCCACGGAAACTTTCAAGGAACCTAAGACTCTCCCCAAGGAAGCAAAGACACGCCCCATCCCATAGGGGAAATCATTAGGAAATATGGAACCCCCCAGGAAATAGGCCTCATAGAATGAAAAATGCCCCCAAAGAACTTGACAGCCGACTGAAGGGAAAGGAGATGCCCAGGGAATTTGAAATCCCTTCTCCAATTAATAACTCCTCCCATATAGTGGGGATGATCCCCAGTGTACCTGACCCCCTTAAGAAATGGGGTTCCCTTATAAAATGCCCCCCTCCGGGGAATAAGGAGACCCGTGCAATGTGTAACTGTGCCCCCATTAGGACTTCCCTTAATATACCAGGCATCTGGGGGAACAAACAAATCCAGGAATGGAGATCTCCCCCAAGTAACTGGGTACCTCTCAGAGAACCCTCCAGAAAATAGGGACCCCCTGGAAACATGAATCCTTTCTTCCAGTGATTGGATTCCCCCCCCCCCCCCCCCCACAGAAGCTCCAAGAAACAAGAGCCATCCCTATGAAACCAGTATCCAAAAAAGCTGAACTCACACCACGGAATAAGAACCTCCCCAGGGAAACTGAATCCTCTGCACCCAGAGAATAAGAAATCCTCCAGAGAAGATGGAAAGTCCTCCCCTCCCCCAACCTAACCCCATCCACCACCCACCCACGAAAAGGGACATCAGGGAGCAACATCGGCCCAGGGAAAAAGGACGGGACCCCCAGTCAGCCACCCCATCGCGACCCAGGAAACGTAAGGGAAAGGGTCTGGGGTCCTAGCCCCGCCCTCGCTCCGCGCCCGCGGGCCCTCACCTGCAGCGCCGTCTTGCCGAAGCGGTTCAGGGCGTCGGGGTGCACCAGCTCGTGGTGCAGAAGGCGGCGCACCTCCTGCACGTCGCCTCGGGCCGCGGCCCCGCTTAGCCGGTCGCCGGCGCGGACCTCCTCCAGCAGCATGTCGACACCGGCAGCCTGCAAAGCCCCCCGCCCCACCCCGGCGCCGTCAGTGCGGGGAAAGCCACCGAAGCCGGCCCGCAGATCCCCTCCGAGGCGCACCTGGCCCGGGCGAGGCTCCCAGCGCGGCTCACCAGTCGGCTCTCGGGCGCGACCCCGGCCCTCCCGGCGGGCTCCTCCCCCTGTCGGCCAGCGGGTCGCCAGGGGCTGGCAGCCCGGCCCAACCCTCCGCCGCCCGCACGGCCCGGCCCGGCGCCCGCCCCTTGGGGGCCGGGTCTCCCCCCAACTCACCCTCCCTCCTCCTCGACGTCTGGTCTGAGGCGGCGTCGCCGCCGCTGCCAAGCTGGCCGTCAGGGGGCGGTGCCAGCGCGCTTGAGGCCCCGCCCCGAACGCTGCGGATTTGTTTTCTTATGAACTCGCTACACTGTCGCCCAGCCGCATTGCCCGGCGCGCGACCCGGCGGCGCCCCGCCCACGCGGCCAGCGCAGCCAATGACCACGCGTCGCCGGGGGAGTTTTACGCTCCGGCATGGGCGGTGCCGCTCCTGATTGGCCGAACCGCGGCGACCGGTGGACTGCCGGCAATGGCGGGGTTTTCGGTTTTCAAACTCGCCGGGCGGGCGGGAAAGGGAGCCGGTTTAACTGACCCGCGGGAGAAAGGTCAGGGGCAGGGTAGCGCGGTATGCCCCGGGCGGTCGGCACCTCGGGGAGGAAGGGAGGCAGGGCTGGGGCAGTCCAGGCCGGAGTTTCACCATTCAGTCACGCGATCAGCATTTATTAGCTCTTAGTATGTGCAGAGCGCTTTGTTTCATTCACTCGCCCGCTGTGTGCTGGAACCTGTCCCGGCGCTGGGGAGCGCGCATTCAGGCATCTACATAATTTTAGATAGCGTTAAGCACCGTCAAGAAAACAAACGGGGAAATGGGGTGGGTGAGAGGGAATCACATTCTGGCTCAGACTGAACCAAACCTGGCACAGCAAATGCCACGGCGAGGACAAAACACGCTGCGAGCTGCAGCCGCCACGTGATCGAGCCTGGGAGGCGAGAGTCGAGGTCGGAGGAGGCACTTACAGATGCCTGTCTTCGAACATTTACTGAGCACCCTCTGTGTACTAGGCGCGCAACTGGAGAGCGAGCCAGCCAGGTGGTTCCCGCTGCAGGACCCCCACCATTGAGGTCGGGAGAAGACAGTAATTAAATCTTTTCACGGGCGCCTGGGTCGCTCAGTCGTTAAGGGTCTGCCTTTGGCTCAGGTCATGATCCCAGAGTCCTGGGATGGAGTCCCACATTGGGCTCCTTGCTCAGCAGGGAGTCCGGTTCTCCCTCTGCTTGTGTCCCCTCTCTCGCTGTCTTTCTCTGTCAAATAAATAAATTTTTAAAAAGATTTTATCTATCTGAGAGAGAGAGAATGAGAGAGAGCACATGAGAGGGGGGAGGGTCAGAGGGAGAAGCAGACTCCCCGCCGAGCAGGGAGCCCGATGCGGGACTCGATCCAGGGACTCCAGGATTCATGATTCGAGCCGAAGGCAGTCGCCCAACCAACCGAGCCACCCAGGCGCCCAAATAAAATCTTAAAAAAAAAAATAATAAATCTTTTCAGAGGGGTAAACGCTATGGAGGTGATAAAACTGGTAAGTGATAGTCTCTTGGGAAAGGAAGGCCGTTGAAATAGGTCGGGGAGGGTGCCTGGGTGGCTCAGTCGTTAAGCGGCTGCCTTCGGCTCAGGTCATGATCCCAGAGTCCTGGGATCGAGTCCCACATCAGGCTCCCTGCTCAGCAGGAAGCCTGCTTCTCCCTCTCCCACTTCCCCTGCTTGTGTTCCTGCTCTTGCTGTCTCTGTCTCTGTCAAATAAATAAATAAAATCTTAAAAAAAAAGAAACCTTTAAAAAAAAAAAAGAAAAGAAATATGTCGGGGAGGGCCTCCCGGAGGAGGTGACGTTTGTGACCTGACGGTGAGGGAAGAAGCCAGGTGAATATCTGGGGGAAAGCATGCCAGGTGACAGGCATTACAGATGCAATGGCCGAGGTGGGAGCACCTGTTGTGCACAGGAAGCATGCGGACTAGAGGGGGAGAGTGGGAGGAGGTGAGGACAGGTTAAGTGGAGGGAGAGGTATCGCAGATCGGGCTTGTGGACTGCAGTGGGCACTTTTTACTTTTCACAAGGGAACCGTGGGAGGGTGCTGAGAGCCACGACGGGACTTAGAAGTTAAGAGGCGCCCTCTGGCTGCTACAAGGGAAACTGAAGATCGTCAAACAGGGAGCCCAAGGAGCGAGGGGGGAAACTGCACGGCCCTAGATGTGCCATGCCCAGGCCTGAGAAACGGATCTGCGTTGCCCGCTCCCATCCCAGCACTTCACGGGTGTTCCCGGCATCCCCAGTCCCCTGGCCAAGAATACACACAGCAGCTAGATTCATTCTTTTTAATACCATCCTAAAACTCAGGGTGGGCCAGCATGGCCTCTGGGCTCAGCAGCTGTGAAGGAGGGGCCCCAACACCCCTAAGGCAGGTCACTGCAAGAAGGCACTCATGAGGGGGCTTCAGGACCCTCCTCTATTTCTTCATATACAATTGGGAGGAGGGAGGAGCCCAGAGGCAGGAGGTAGGGAAACTCTTCCTCCCCAGCCTATGGGTGGAGGGAAAGGCAGGGAGGAAGCCAGGTGCTGGGTGCTGGGAACAAGAAACTGCTAAGTCAGGGGCCTTCCCTCACACACATCCCCCATCTTCCTCCCTCCCAAGTCTACAGTCCCAGCCTGGGAAGAGGGAAGGCCCCATGTCCAAGTCCCCACCTCTTCTCTCTCCTAGCTGGTACGAAGTTGATAATCTGCAGGGAAACAATGAGCAGAGACCATCTCAGAACTGGGGAAAGGGAACAGAGGGAAAGACCCCTCCCGCACTTATCTCCCCCCCCAGAGCTCATGATCAACTCCATGGGGATGTAACAAGGCTAAGAATGGGGTTCAACACAGGGAAGGTAACCATAGCAACAAGCTTGTCTCCAGATACAGATGGGGGTGCTGTGTTCAGTCCCTTGTCCAAACCCTATCAGTACCCTAGAGCTGGCACTTGCCCCCACTTTAAAGATGGGCAAACTGAAGCCAGGCCTGTTGGATTTTGGTGCCCTCTGAGCCAGAGTGTCATCAAAGCCCAGAGACCATCTTTTGGATCTCCGTGACCCCAGAGTCCCAGGGAGCGGGCTGCCTTACCACCACTTTGGGTGATGTAGCGAACCCATGGCAGGGCCTGGTAACCGCTTTTCTCAATGATCTTCATGTATCGGACCTGAAAGGGGATGAAATGAGGTGGCCCGGGTTGGGCAGAGAGGCTGGCTGTGGTGAGGGAACTCAGGGGGAATGTGGTGACACGGTCTGGGAGTGGTGAGGTGACACGTGTGGGGGAAAAGGTGTGGCACGGGCAGTGAGAGGAGGAGAGCAGGGAGGCAGTCCAGGACCCTGGGAAAGAGATGGCACAGTGTAAGGGAATAGATACGGGGTGGTTTGGGGGGGGGACGAGGTGTCACAGGCCAGGGAACAGATGTGACCTGAGCCAAGGTATAGGAAAATGGGGAACCCACTGAGGCCAAGGAGAGAAGACATGGGCTCACTACACTCACCTGGATCCCGGAGACGGTGAAATAGGGGATCTCAAATTTGACCCCAATGGGGGGCCGGCCCTCTACCTCCTCCTTCTCCACGCTGGGGAGGCCAAAGTGGGCACGCATCAGGTACTCCTTGCCCCCCTGAGGGCACATGGGGGCATCAGACACACCAAGAGGCCTCTCTCTGCCCCAGACCATCCTCAGGGCAGCCCCCAGAGCAGGCTCTGTTCTTTGTCCATTTCAGACCCGAAAGTGAAGCTTCCTGGCCAAGATACAGCTGAAGCTTCTAACTAAAAAGCCTGGTCAGAAGGCGTCAATGACCATCTCCCCATTTCCCAGGCCCTGATGGACCCCGCACACCACGCCGTTCGCAGGCACTGACCAAATCCTCCAGCAGCCCAAGGGTGAGGGTAACGTGATCCTGTCTATTTCACAGGTGGGCAAACAGAGGCTCCATGAAGGGAAGTGGGTTTCCTAAGGCTGTCTAGCTGCGAGAGGCAAGGGCTGGTTTCCTCAAGCCCTGGGAGGCGGGGAGCTTAACCACCCTGCTGACCTGGTTTCCAGCTTTATTACCCCTAAAGGATAACCATATGCAAACACACACGGGTCTCTGATTTGTTCTCTGCCTTGCTCGCGAGCCACAAGGGCAGGTCCGTCAGATCCCACACCCACCCCAGTACTCACCGGGAAAGACTTAATACTCCAGATAACGACATTCTTTTCTGGCATGTACTTGGCACTGCCTACGCTGGTCTTGAACTTTGGGGAGTCGGCATCACTGGGCACGGGCACAGATATCTCCACGCCGTTGGCCACCGACTGCTTCTTAAACTGCCCCTTGGCCTGTCAGGGGAGAGGGTGTGGGGCGTGAAGAATTCCCTCCTGCATTCTGCAAATATTCAGCAAGCCCTATCCCCCGCACAACCTCGGGGAGAGCCTCTGCAATCCCGAAGTGGGGACGATCGGCCTGCCCATTTTACAGATGAGAAGATGGAGACGAAGGGAAGCTAAGGCATTTGCTTGGAGACACACGGCCAACACATGGCAGAGCTGGGGGTCACACCCACAGGAGACTCCAGAGGCTGTGGGTGCCTTCCTTTTGCAAAGTGTCCTACACCTTTGCCTGGTCCAAAATGCTAATGGTGCCCTCACAGAGGAGTTTTCATCTGAGAGCTGGCATTTAATGAGCCCCTAGCATGTGCTAGGCCCCGAGCCAACCACTTGGTCCTCTCACTAATTCCCTAAAGTAGGATCCATCCCTAAGGTCCATTTTACAGATGAGGAGAATGAGGCACTTTGTCCAAGTCAATTAGCTGGTACCTAGCACAGCAGGGACTTGAACTGAGCGTGTGTTGTCAACCATCGCATGCCTTCCTTACAGATAAATGAATAAGTTACATCATCTGTATTAGCACGTGACATGGGACAAACTTTGAACACAAGGATTTTAAGTGTTCTGTGTACAGTAGCTAGCATTATGGTAACTACCACTAATGATGAATTTGGGGAGGGATGTTTGAGAGGTAGAATCAGGGGCAGAGGACCTCCAAGTAAACCAGAGGGGATATTCTTTCCGGGAAGCACCAGCATTAATGGCCCCTTCCCCTTCCCTGCCTGCAGGGATGGGGATATTGAGGGGCGTCAAGACCCTCCCTGGTGACTGTTCATTCATCTTGCAATCCAGCTTCCCTGACACCCCGAGACTAGGGAACAAGGTCAAATCTAAAAACACAGACTCTCGAGCCAGGCAGACCCAAGTTCAAAGTAGGTCCCCTCCCTTCCTAGATGGGGGACATCTGCATCCCTCTGAACCTCAGCTTCCCCATCTGTAAAAGAGGGCTCACTCTAAGCTGTGCAGAAGCTCTTGTTTGGGATGCTGGGAGACATGCACAGAGCTGTTCATGGCAATGAGAACTAGAGTAGCCAAGAACTGGAACAATCCATGCAAGAGAAGGAACAGAAAAGATCCCCATGGTGGAATATTCTACAACTACAGAAAGGGATACACTAAGCTAAAGCTCCTGGGACTCACGTTCAAATCAATCTTACACAACCAAAGCAAGTCAGTCCACTGATAGAATCAGAAACCAGCAGAACAAAATATTATGGTTAAAAATGTGGGCAGCAGGGCACCTGGCTGGCTCAAGTTGGTGGAGTGTGCAACTCCTGATCTTGGGATTGTGAGTTTGAGCCACAGGATGGGTGTGGAGACTACTTAAAAATCAGTCTTAAGGGGCGCCTGGGTGGCTCAGTCGTTAAGCGTCTGCCTTGATCATGATCCCAGGGTCCTGGGATCAAGCCCCGCATCTGGCTCCCTGCTCAGTGGGGAGCCTGCTTCTCCCTCTCCCATTCCCCCTGCTTGTGTTCCCTCTCTCGCTGTCTCTCTCTCTGTCAAATAAATAAATCTTTTAAAAAATGTTAAAAATCTTTAAAAAAATGTGGGTGGTAAAATTATAAAGTGAATATGCTGAGTACTTTCTTTAAACCACGTAAATATTACATGTATATATGTATATTTGATATGCAAGTAAATAAAACATGTCAGTTGGTATTAAGTCGTAGGAGAAAAATAGAGCAAGGAGGGAGGTGGGGAATGATAGAGGGTTGCAATTTTATTTTGTATTTTTTAAAGATTTTATTTATTGGGGCGCCTGGGTGGCTCAGTCGTTAAGCATCTGCCTTCGGCTCAGGTCATGATCCCAGGGTTCTGGGATCAAGCCCCGCATCGGGCTCCCTGCTCCGCGGGAAGCCTGCTTCTCCCTCTCCCACTTCCCCTGCTTGTGTTCCCTCTCTCTCTGTGTCTCTCTCTGTCAAATAAATAAATAAAATCTTTAAAAAAAAAAAGATTTTATTTATTTATTTGAGAGAGAATGAATGAGAGAGAGCACGAGCTGGGGGGGAGGGGTAGAGGGAGAGGGAGAAGCAGACTCCCCACTGAGCAGGGAGTCTGATGCGGGGCTCGATCCCAAGACCCTGGGATCATGACCTGACCTGAAGGCAGATGTTTAACCAACTGAGCCACCCAGGTGCCCCATGGGGGGGGGGGGGGGGTTGCAATTTTAAATAGGGCAATTAGGAAAGGCCTCTGAGGAGGTGACATTTAGCAAAAAACTGAAGGAGATGAGGGAAGGAGCCATGTGGATATCTGGGGCAGGGAGGGAGTATGATCCAAAGGGAACAGCCAGTGCAAAGGCCCTGAGGTATCACCTTGCTTGGTGTGAATAAAGAGGAAGCCAATATAGCTGGAATGGAGCAAGGGAGGGAGACAGTGGAGGGAGGTAAAGATAGGGAGGTGACAGGGCAGACTGTCGCAGGGTCTTGTGGGCTGCCAGGACTTTGGCTTTTACTCTCAGTGAAGTGGGAGCCATGGAAGGTTGTAGGCAGAAGAGAGACACAGCCAGAATGAAGTGCTCACAGGTGCCCTCTAAGGGAACAGATGGTGGGGGGCGAGGGCAGGAGCTGGGAGACCAGGGCAGATGCAGTGGAGGAAGGGTGAAGTGGGCAGATTAGGGATCTATTTTGCCCAGGATTTGCTGATGGTTTGTCTGTCTCTCCAGCTGGCCTGCAAGCTCCTTGAGGACAGCATATCTTTTATTTCTTCCTTCTTGTCCCTTAGAGTTCCCTTACAAAGTAGAAGCTCCATTAAAATCATAGTATAATAACTAATACTTTGTCCATCATTTAGACATTATTGAGAACCTACTAAGTGCCTGACACTGGGGAAAAGAAATCACGCAGGGGAGAAGTAGATGTGATGGCCCGCAGAGCAGAAATCAAAGGGGGTGGGAGAGGGTGGGAGCCAAAGCTGTGGGCATGGCTGCTGGAACAGCAGCCCAGGTAGAAGGAACAGCCAATGCAAAGCCCCTACAGGGAACCGTGCCTGACATGTTTGAGATCCAGCCAGGAGACCAGTGAGGCTGGAGGGGAATAAGGAGCCAGGGAGGATGGGAGAGATGGGGTTAGGTGGGTGATGGCGGGGAGGGGCAGATCAAGCACTGGATTCAACTGTTCCCCTGGGCCTACCTTAACCATGATCTCCACGCGACTGTGGGAGAACTTCTCAATGACGGACTCAATCCAGATCAATGGCTTGACCTGCAGACAGCAGAAGAGGAAGTTCTTGGAGGTTCTGGGGTCATCTTTCACCCTCTGCAGTGAGGCTTTACCCTGCTTCACCCTGCTTCACCTGGGTGCTGAGGCGGTAGGACATGAGCTCGAAGTCGCCATCGGGTGGGATGAAGGAGATGGTGCGATCATTGTCAAAGCGAGAGAGCCGCACGCACTGGTGGAATTTCACATCCTCCAGCTCCACGGACTTGTTCTTGCTCCCTGAAACTCAGAGCCGAGCGGGCCAGCGGGTGACCCTGGAGGCCTGGGCTAGAGACCCTATCCCAGGTCGCTAGCCCTGCCTTCACCACCTACCACTTGCCATTACCTGCCATTTTGCAGGTAAGGAAACTGAGGCCCAGAGAGGATGAGTAACTTGCCCGGGGTCAACCCAGCCGGCCAGGGGGGCAGAGCTAGGCTCTGAATCCAGGGAATCTGGCTCTCGTTGTCAGGTTTTTAAATAGGATGCGATTCCGTCCTCCTACTCCCACTTGAATGTCAGCTCCACGAGGACAGTGATTTGTCTTTTTTACCCTTGTACTTGTGCCAGGCACCCAATAACGAAGCACTGTTTGCGCCAACGAGCCAGCAGCCACTGCACTGGCCGTGACCAGCAGAGGGCACTCGAGTGCTTAGTTCAGAACGGGCTGCAATTCTCTGGGTCCCAGGATGGGGTAGGGTCGGCTCCCTCCCGCGCCCCAGCACCCCTGCCCCCCCAAATGCTTACGGCCAGTGAGCTCAAAGAGCACCCGGTCGTTGAGGCCAAGCCGCAGCTCTGGCATTCCCGACAGAAACACCTTGAGCTTGATGGTGCCCACGATCTCGCTCAGCAGGACGCTGCCGTTGGCATTGACCTGAGGATGCACATACAGGGGTCAACAAGCATAGGGCCTCCTCTGCTGCCCCCAGGCCGTGGAAGGAGTGGGGGGGGGGCTCACCAGCAGGTTGACAGACTCTATGACATCGATGAAGACCTCATTCTTCTTGTACTTGATGCCCTCAGAGCGCCAGGACACAGCGTTGGTGACAGTGGGTGGCACCCGTGATTTGCCAGTCTCCAGCTTGTTGCCCTGCTGCGTGATGTACCTGTCGGGAGGGCAGGGGCGATGAGCAGCTGGACCCAGAGACGCTTCCCGGACCCTCCCTGACTGCCTCCCATGAGCGGCTCCCCCTGTGGCTGCCCCCGTGGCCCACTCACTCCTGCAGGATCTTGCTGTCCGTGGTCTGCGGGAAGCCAAAGTCCATGAGCTCATCCAGCAGCTCATAGACGATGACAAAGTTGTCTCGGATGCTCTCCTCCTCCAGCTCCTTGAAGTACTCAGAGAATACCTGGGGGTGCGGGGAAACAGACACCAGCAGAGGTGTGGCTGGGGCCTCACTCATCCAGCCAGCAACCCAACAGGCACTTATTGAGTGCCTACTGTATACCAGTGCTGGGACATTAAGAATTGAGGGAGTCCACGAGCTTTAGGGGTTTGGGACCCCAAATTCAGGGCCTCTGGGAAGGTGTAGGCATAACCACAGCAGAGAACTTACCAGTCATCTGACACTTGAAAAACCCTCCATCCCTCATTCTGCTCCAGCCCCACTGGCCTTCTCTCTGTTCTCACCTCAGAGTCTTTGCATATGCTGTCCCCTCTGCCTGGGACATTCTTCTCACAGTGGCCTTCTTATCATTCAGGCCTCAGCTCAAATGTCACCTCCTCAGTGAAGCCACTACCACCCCTCCTCCCCCTTGAGTGTCAAGGTGAGGCTAGCACCCCACTCACTGGGTCTCATAATGTCCTGTTGCATTTCCTTTGGGGCCCTGGACTCCTCAGGACAGGCAGGGACTGCGCCTGTCTTGTGCACAGCTGTGTCCCCTCTTTGCTTGGCAGGGGACAGATCAGTACACATTCCCTATTTGTTGAAAAGTTTTTTTTTTTTTTAATTTTTTAATTAACATATAATGTATTATTTGTTTCAGGGGCACAGGTCTGATTCATCAGCCTTACACAATTCACAGCGCTCATCATAGTTGAAAAGGATTTACTGAGCACCTTCTCAGTCAAGAATGACATCTAGCAAGCATTCAAATTATTATATGATTCTAAAAATAGTACTAATGCTAACAATAATACCAAACCATTATTGAGCACTTACTGTATACAAAGCACTGTTTTAAGCACTCATAAATATGAATTTGACTAATTTGTACAACAACCCCGAAGCAGGACTTGGTTTAACTCCCAGTTTAGAGAAACGGGGAGAAGTGACTTGCTCAAGGTCACACGGCTGGGGGAGGGGGCGGTGCTGGGATTGGAACCCAGTTTTCTCTGGCTCAGATTTGAGCAGTCACCGTCTTGGAAACCTCCTTGGTCCTTGCCCTACAGGGAGAGATGATCTCCTAGCAGCTAATGAGAACAGAGAGATGCGCTTCGATGGTCGGGGCAAGTTTCCTAGGAGAGATGGATCCTGAAAGAGGAGGGCAAATCGGCTGGACAGACAGACCAGCCAGCCAATGGGAAGCCAGAACTTACCTCAACAGTCTTGTAGAGGAAGGAGTACACGAGGGAGGCGTTGGCGTTCTTCAGTGTGGTGGCCACCACTATGGGCAGCAAAGTTAAGGAAAAGGTGCCATTTTGGAGGTCTCAAGTGGGGCACAGATCCTAAAACCTCACCCTGTCCACCACCCCCAACCCGAGCCGCTGATGTGCTGTGCAACTTCTGTCCTCGGTCCCACCGTCTCCGGGCCTGAGCTGCCACCACCCCAGGCCTCCAGGAACCCGGCTAGGGGCTGGATACAGTAGAGGTTGCTATGTTTGATCCACAGGAAGTGGACCCGGCCATGGCTCAGCAGTGGGGCCAGGGCGCCCTCCTCCTCGCGCTGCAAGAGCAGAGGCATGAAGTGCTCGATCTCACTCATGGCGATATCGCCCTTGTAGTTGCGACTGATCAGGGGCTAAGGGTGAGCAGAGAAGGCCTGGTCATCGCTGGGGTCTGGGCCCCTTCATCCGGGGGCATCAGAGTGCCTGGTTCTGACTCTACTTCCTGGGTGCCGGGCAGGGGCAAGAGACTCTGCTGCTCTATGCCTCGGTTTCCTCCTCTGTAAAATGGGTACATGATAACAACAGCAAACGTCCCAGAGTCCTCAGTGAGGACCAGCCGTGTCCTACTAAAGACGGGATGTTTGCTAACTGATTTGGATCTCACTACAGCCTGTCGGGTAGGCAGCAGCTTCATCTTCATGTGTCTTCATGTGAAGGATGGGGACACCAAGGTGTGAACCATGTCTCTAACAGGTGGGGAAACCAGGAATTGAACCAAGACACCTGGGTCCGGAATTCCTACTCCTGCCCAGGGCTTCACAGGCACCCAACTGGTGAGGTGGGGCCCATGGAAGGGAAGGGAAGGGTGGGGAGGAAGGAAGGAAGCCAAGAAAAAAGAAAGATTCTAGAAAGAAAGAGAGGGAGAGATGATACCCACATAGCTGCTGTCTGGCAGGCAGTAAGCACTCGATATTAACAGTACCTACTTCCTGAGCTGGTCTAGACCAGGGATGAGAACCATGACGGCACAGAGCTGGTCCTCAAACACCTTAGCTTTTCACCACCACCGTTTTGATTGATTTGAAATGAAAAGGCGAATGAGAGGGAGCTTCAGAAAGGGACAAGGCAGCCCCAAATGGGAAAGAGGGTCTCCTGCCCCTGCTGTCTTCCCCAAATATGAATCGTGTGGATGATGGAATAGATGGTGATAGAAATAATTTCAGTGGACTGAACTCCTCATGTTTGCAGCAGGGTTCTTGTGATAAGTAGTTTACACCACCCAGTGGCATACATTCTTTTTGGGTGGGGACCTCTGTTATTCCCATTTTTACGGGCAGGGAGACTGAGGCTCAGAAAGGCAAAGTCCCCGGCCCGCGGCGCGCGGTTGGTAAACAGTGGAGGTGGGATTCGACCCGGGACTTCCAGGGATTGGGGGAGGGGTGTTCCCACGCTCCCGGAGCTTTCTGGAGCCTCCCCGCCCGCGAGGAGGAGCCGCCCCTGGGTCCAGGGGAGCGCAGCCTCACCTGTTCTTCCCCCCCACCCGCACCCCCCGCGCCCGGCCCACCTTGCCCTTGACGTCGAGGATGAAGACAGCCGAGGCGGACATGGTGGCGGCTGGCGGACCCGGGAGGCGGGGAGGGAGCGCCGGGAAGCGACGGCGGCGCCGCTTCCTTCTTCCTGCGGAAGCGGCCGCGCGCAGGTGAGTGCCCAGGTGAGAGCGTCTTAAAGGGGAGGCCTCCAGGTGAGCGGCACTGTTGGCCGACGCGAAGGCTGCTGCAGGGCGGGGCTTCGAAGGGGACAGCTGCCCCGCCTCCCTTTCCCTTTGCACCCAGGAGGGCTGATGGGAGGAATCTCCAGACCAACCAACCGTCCCTTCGTCCACCCACCCGTCCATCCACCCACCCATCCATTCGTCCACCCAGCCAGCCAGCCACCCACTCACCCCCCCACCCATTCATACACCCACCCATCCATCCATCTCCATCCATCTACCCATTTAACCATTCATCTTGTTTCTCTTCTGTCTCTCCCACATGCACACCAGCCCCAGTAGAGCAGAAATTTTGTCCTGTTTATGTCTGTGTCCCCAGTGCCCCACACTGGGTACTCAAATAATAGCTGTCCAGGTCCGTGGGGAGGGGAGGAAAAAATATATTTGTGCAAATCATTCATTCCTTCATACAATAACGATTTACTAATTAATTTATTCTTTCATTCATAAATTTACTGACTAGTAAATTCTTTCACTGAGGAACTGTGGGTAGAACTTGGAGCAGAACAAATGTAACTACTTTTATTATTATTCCTAATGTTACTCTTATTCGTTCCAAAAGTATTTACAAGCTCCTGTTATAAGACACTAAGATGTTGATAGAATGGTGAAAAAATCAATGGTCATTATTATTGTGACTATATTCTCACCAAACATTGAGTACCTCCTGGGCGCTGGACCGAACATATGGAGGCTGCTTTCATTATGGTAATGCTGCTGCTGAGGCTGATTCATGCAATGAATGAATATTTATCGAGTACCCCCTGTACCGCTATGGATGGCAAATAGACCAAGCCACTCCACTGCTCTCTTCAACGGAGGGTGAGAGGCGCACAACATAAAAACCAAAAAACAAGATCATCTCTGATCATGACGGGAGATCGTCTTAATCATCTTGATCCTGATCATCTCTGATCAAGAAGGCAAGTGAAGGGCGCCTGGGTGGCTCAGTGGTTAAGTGTCTGCCTTTGGCTCAGGTCATGAGCCCAGGGTCCTGGGATCAAGCCCCACATCAGGCTCTCTGCTCAGCAGGGAGTCTGCTTCTCCCTCTCCTTCTCCCTGCTGCTCTGCCTACTTGTGCTCTCTCTCTCTGTCAAATAAATAAATAAATAATCTTAAAAAAAAAAATAAAGAAGAAGGCAACTGAGCAGGTGGCAGGTTTTGGGGGGGCACTGTGAGACAGGGAAATCAGAGAAGAGGCTGACATTTGGAAATTTCCCACCATGACTTTACGAGCAGGGAGAAGACAGCAGAAAGAGTCCTCATGCAGAGCCTGCATAAAGGGAGTACTAATATTGTTTTTGTTGTTGTTGTTTCTATGTTGTTTCTACGAGGCCTCAGGAGCCAGCTGCTTGGACCTCAAGTCCTGGCTCTGCCACCAGCCAACTGGGTGGCCTTGGGCACCTGCCCTCCCCTGCCTGGATTCCTGTCTGCACATCTGAGAAATAGAGGTAACTGCTCTTTCCTCCTTAGGTTATCACGCAGATGCCTGGGTTATTACCCCCAGGATGACTCTTAGAACAGACCTGGGATGTAGCCAACACTCTATAATGTTATTATTATTATTTGCTATCATTGCTATTATTATTTACTGTGAAGCAGTTAAGAACACAGGTGGCAGCGGGACGCCTGTGTGGCTCTTTCGGTTAAGTGTCTGCCTTCGGCTCGGTCATGATACCAGAGTCCTGGGATCGAGCCCCGCGTCGGGCTCCTTGTTCAGCGGGGAGCCTGCTTCTCCCTTTCCCTCTGCCTGCCGCTCTGCCTATCTGTGTTCTCTCTCTATGTCTCTGTGAAATAAATAAATAAAATCTTAAAAATAAATAAAATAAATAAATAAAATAAGTAAAAAAATTTTTTTAAAAAAGGACACAGGTGGCCACTTTGAATCCTGACTCCACAATTGGCTCTGAGGCATTCGGCTAGTGATTGCACCTCTTGTGCCTCAGTCTCCCCTTCTGTTAAACGGGCATGAGAGTCTTGGTGCCATCTCTTCAGGCTTCGCTCACTGCCTGGCACAGCACCGAAGCTCCCTGCACATCAGCTATTACAGACCCCGCAACTGTCTGCCCTCCTAGCGGGATGAGCAGGAGAAGGAAAGGGAAACTCACTTCCAGCCTGGCTGGAACTGATCCTGCTCAATAGAGGGAGGGTCCCAAAGGGCCAGAGGGTGGGGGGCTGGACACCTAGCTCACCCAGGCATCATCTTTCCTTCCTTCTACAAACCCAGCCCCACACCTTTATCAGCCTCTGAGAGTGGGGTGGGTGTCCCCACCGGGGACTTGAGGGAGGGAAGCAAAGACTGCAGCTGTTGCTATTAGAACTACCCACTCTCCTGGCGGGCCTCTAACGTGGATAATATCATGGCAAGGGCAGCCCAGCCGAAGTGCACACTCGCCGAGCACGTCTCTCCCGATACTTCTTTCTGTCTTCATCGATTTTTTTTCCAAGTCTGTTTTTTTTTTTTTTTTTTTTCTGGTTGACTCTGGTCTTCCCATCTTTGCTTTTCCTGATAATTCAGGACCCAAGGGGAAGACCATTCCTGTCTTCTTACATTGGAAGAAGCAGAGACCCAGAGGGGTCAAGGCACTTGCCCAAGGGCTACACAGCTGTGAGGCAATTGGGCCAGAAATTGAATTTGATTCTTGGAGATCAAGAACTCAATCCCCACCCACTCCCAACTGCTCTGCTGCATTGCCAGATACAAGTATTCCTATTCCTAACAACAGCTCAGCCGGTGGGGCACTCAGCTTACCCAGGCCATGCCCTAAGTGTCTCCCCTGTGGGAATTCTTCTAGAAACAAAGCCTTGAGGGAGGGAGGCCTATTATCTCTGTTTGACAGATAGCATTGCCCAGGGGAGGAGAAAATGGACTGACTTGGACAAAGTTATGCTGTCAGCAGTGGTGGGGCTGGAATCCAGCCCTGCAAAGCCCAAGGTTTTATTCTGTCTTTGCTCAAAAGAGGGGCATTGCTGCCACTCTCCATCCCATCTGCTCCATGCTCAGAAGGTGACCCAGGGGGATTGCGGACGCTGCCAGGCCCTTGCCCCAGCCCATCATCACCGACCCTCTGAAGGGCCCTTCTCCTGGGTCCCTGAGATGTTTTTCAGGCAGTAAATAGAATCCAAAAGCCGGGGCCCAGAGCCCTGGAATCTGAAACTCAAGGTCTGTTTCGCTGAAAAATGCATGAACCCAAAAGCTTCAGTGGGGTCAGAGAACAGAGCAGCTCTGTGTGCCCAATGGCCCCCCCTCAGCTGCAATGTCCACTGTTCCCAGGGGCTGTGGCCTTGCCCCAGTTCCTCTTGGATGCCTAGAGTCCACCCCAGCCTCCCCTCTGGGACTCTGCCTCTAGGCACCCCCTTCTGTTCCTTCTCCACACTACTCAAGGGAGTGGTCTGAAACTGACACTCCCTCACTCTCATATCCCCAGTGGCTCCCATTGCCCTGGAGCTGCCTGCGGGGCCAATACAGTGAGAAACAACCCCAGCTGAACTCTCTCACTAGCCACCACCGCTTGAGCTTGAACCTACTGCCCCAGACGCACTGACTTCCTTAATTTCGGTTCCTCTCTCTCTCTTTCATCCAGCACCTAACCGCACAGTGCACAATAACGCACAATGCCTACTCATTTTTGCTTTCCTAGCCTCCAGCAGCGATAAGGTCTCCTCTTCAGGAAGCCTTCTCTGATCTCTCAATCCATGTCTAGGTCACATCCCTGCTCTGGGCTCTCTCGACTGTCCCACGCTCCCCTGTCATAGCTGTGTTGCACCCTGTTTTTAAAAATCTATTTTAAAAAAACTATCTAACATAAACTTTACCATTTTATCCATTTCAAGTGTACAATCCGGGGGTATGAAGCACATTCACAAGCATTGTGCAGCCTTCACCACTATCCTTCTCCAGAACTCCTTTCATCTCTCAAAACTGAAACTCTGGGCCATTAAACCCAAACTCCCCCTTCCCCTCCCCCTCCCCAGCCCCTGGCGCCCACCATCTACTTTTTTTTTTTTTTAAGATTTTATTTATTTATTTGACAGAGAGAGATAGCGAGAGCAGGAACACAAGCAGGGGGACCGGGAGAGGGAGAAGCAGGCTTCCCGCAGAGCAGGGAGCCCGATGTGGGGTTGATCCCAGGACCCTGGGATCATGACCTGAGCTGAAGGCAGACACTTAACGACTGAGCCACCCAGGTGCCCTCCACCATCTACTTTCTGTCTCCATGAATTTGACTCCTCTAGGGAGTTCATATGAGTGGAATCAGACAGCATTTATCCTTTTGTGACCAGCCTGATTAAACCGATTTTTAAAATATATTTTAATTTTATGATTTTTTTTTAAATTGAAATATCGTTGACAATGTTCTATTGCCTTCGGGCGCACTCAACACAGCAAACTGACAATTCTGTATCTTAAGCAGTAAGTGTGGATATGCCATCTGTCACCATCCAATGTCATTATGATCTTACTGACTGTATCCCCTGGGCTGTACTCTCTAATCCCCGTGACATAGGCATTTTATAACTGGAGGTTTGTACCTCTTAATTCCCTTCACCTATGTGCACCCACTCCTCCCTCTCTGGCCACCACCCATTCTCTGTATTTATCATTCTGTTTCGTTTTGTTTGTGTGTTTGTCCCTTTGTTTAGATGCCACATGGAAATGAAATCATATGGTATTTGCCTTTCTCGGACTGATTTCCCTTAGCATAATACCCTCTGGGTCCATGCACGGTGTCAAGAATGGCAAGATTTTATTCTTTTTACGGCTCAATAATATTCCATCATATGTATACACTGAATCTTCATCCAGCCATCCATCAATGGGCACATAGGTTGCTTCCATATCTCGGCTGCTGTAAAGAATGCTTCAGTGAATATAGGGATGCGTATATCTTTTATACTTAGTGTTTTTGTCGTCTTGGGGTAAATACCCAGCAGTGGAATTCCTGGCTCATATGGTATTTCTATTTTTAATTTTTTGAAGAACCTCTGTACGGTTTTCTGTAGGGCTGCACCAATTTGCTTTCCCACCAACAGCGCACAAGGGTTCCTTTTCCTCCACGTTAAATCTATTTCTTTTCTTTTTTGAAGATTTTTATTTATTTATTTGACAAAGAGAGAGCACAAGCAGGGGGAGCGGCAGGCAGAGGGAGAGGGAGAAGCAGGCCCCCCCCGAGCAAGGAGCCCGACATGGGGCTCAATTCTGGGCCAGGAGCCCCTAAATCTATTTTTTTTTCAATAGAGTTTTAATTACCCACATGAATATTTTCTCCTATTAAAGAGAGAGAGAGATGCCTGGATGGCTCAGTCATTAAGCATTTGCCTTTGGCTCAAGTCACGATCCCAGGGTCCTGGGATGGAACCCTGCATGGGGCTCTCTGCTCGGCAGGAAGCCTGCTTCTCCCTCTCCCACTCCCCGTGCTTGTGTTCCCTCTCTTGCTGTGTCTCCCTCTGTCAAATAAATAAAATCTTTAAAAAATATATAAAATAGGGGCGCCTGGGTGGCTCAGTTGGTTGAGCGACTGCCTTTGGCTGAGGTCGTGATCCTGGAGTCCTGGGATCGAGTCCCGCATCGGGCTACCTGCTCAGCGGGGAGTCTGCTTCTCCCTCTCCCGCTCCCCCCTCTTGTGCTCTTTCTCTCTCTCACTCTCTCTCTCAAATAAATAAATATAATCTTAAATATATATATATATAAAATAAAATAAAAATAAAATAAAATATTAAAAAGAGAGAGAGAAGGAAAGAGAGAACATTGTAGATCGGGAAACAGTCCCTTTTGTCCCCACTCCCTCCATCCTGGTCTTTCTGACAACAACTGGCTGGTATGTTCAGATCTTTTTCTATTAAGTTACATGCAGATATATGTGTGTGTGTGTGTGTGTGTAATGTCGTTTCTCTCTTTTCCCCATACCGTTCACAACTAACCAACTAAATACAACTTGCTATTTTTCAACTTGCTATTTTTACTAACCACTGGGACCTGGAAATCTAGCCAGGCTACTCTGGCAGGGTTACGGAGTGCCTGTGGGTTGTGAAGTCAGGCTCCATGAGTTCAAATCCGTGTATAGCCCCACACTCACTACGTGGGTGACTGTGGGGAAATTACTTAACCTCTCTGTGTCATCTTCTCCAACTGGAAAAGGGTTGCGAGGATTTAATACGAAGCACTTAAGAAATGGCTTAACCTCTTTGTGTCACTTTCCCCAACTGGAAAATGATTATAAAGATCAAATACAAAGTACGTAATCCCTCTTCTGAAGCTGAGTAAGCTCCCTATAAACATTCACTCTTGTTACAACCTGCAGGGCCACCTCCTTCTTTCCTATTTACAATTTTTCCATTTTAAAATGAAACATGTTAGGGGAGGGGGGTGGGAGGATGGGTTAGCCTGGTGGTGGGTATTGAGGAGGGCACATTCTGCATGGAGCACTGGGTGTTATGCACAGACAATGAATCATGGAACACTTCATCTAAAACTAATGATGTATGGAGATTAACATAAGAATAAAAAAAATAAAATAAAATGAAACATGTTAAGAAAGTGCAGAAGTCGGGGCGCCTGGGTGGCTCAGTTGGTTAAGCGACTGCCTTCGGCTCAGGTCATGATCCTGGAGTCCCAGGATCGAGTCCCGCATCGGGCTCCCTGCTCGGCAGGGAGTCTGCTTCTCCCTCTGACCCTCCTCCCTCTCATGCTCTCTGTCTCTCATTCTCTCTGTCGCAAATAAATAAAATCTTAAAAAAAAAAAGTGCAGAAGTCAAGCGATTGCCACAAACTGAACCCACCTGTGTAACCACAGTCTTGCTTCCTGTCCACCCCCCTCCCCCCGGAAGCTGCCCCAGAGGCCCTACCACCCATAAAAGCAACCACTAATCCACTTTCAGTTACCAGTTCCCCTGGGTTGATTAGCTACGCCTGTCCTTGAACTTCATTCAGAAGTCCCTGGCCTCTGTCACTCAGCACCATCCTCTTTTTTGAGACTCATCGGTGCTATTGTACTTATCAGTAGTTGATGCCTTTTTATTGCTGAGGACTATTTTATGGTACGGATGGACCACGGTGTGCTGAGCCAGTCACCCGTTTATGGACATTTCGGTAGCTTCCAATTTTTGGTCCTTATGGCTAAAGCTGTGATAAAGTGTTTGTTTTGTTTAAATATTTTATTTATTTATTTGAGAGAGAGAGAGAATGCGCACAGAAGAGAGGGAGAGGGAGGAGCTGACTCCCCCCTGAGCAGGGAGCCCCGATGTGGGGCTGGACCCCAGGACCCTGGGACCATGTCCTGAGCCCAAGGCAGCCGCTTAACCGACTGAGCCACCCAGGTGCCCCGGATTTAATCGTTTCTGCCAGATAACGTTTTGACCCACAGCATGTGCTCAGCCCGGTGGTTGTTACCTAGGACGCTCAAATTCTTGCCAGTCTGATGAATGAAAACATGGCATTTTTTGGTCTGTTCACTGGCACACGGTCAGCGCTCAGTATGTATCTGATGAGGGAATAGGTGGATGAATGAACGGGTGACAACTGCTCCTAGCGCACCGAACACACCGAGGAGAGAGTCTCCCTTGAGCGCAGATGGGAAACAAAGGTTGGGGCCCCACCCTCTCCCGAGCCCGGCCCCGCCGCACGTCCCGCCCCGGCCTGCTCCGGGCTCCCATTGGCGGCGGCGGGCGGGGCGGGGCCCGGCGGGCGGGGCGGGGCCGGGCCCGGGGCGGGGCGCTGCAGCCCGCGGAGCCTCCCGCCCGCGCGGGCTGGGGTCGCTCCGGCTCGGACTCCCCTCCCCGCCCGACGCGGCCATGGAGGACGAGCGCAAGGACGGAGCCTACGGTAGGAGCCGCCTCGGGCCCGCGGTCGCCTCGGCTGAGTTGGGGGGCCTTGGGGGAGGGGTACCTCCGAGATCATAAACACCCGCGCTGCAGCTGGGGGCCCTCTCCTGCTTCCCGGCCCCGCATTCCGCTCGGCGCGGAGCCCACGCCCCCCTGCTCCCGCCGCGTCGCCCCGCGTCCCCTCTCCCGGGAGCCCCCGCACCCCCTCCGGCTGATGGCCCGGGACGCACGGCGCATGCTCCGCCCGGGGAGGTCCGGTTATCTGGGCGGCTCAGATGCCAGGCGGGGGAGGGGAGGCTTGGCAACCGGGGCTCGGGAAAAGGGATAGGGCCCCGACTTTCCCCAACCCCCCTCCTCTTCTGGTTGCCTTAGTCCACTTCTTTCTCCTGCCTGCATCCCCCGAGAAGTAGCCGTCCCGGGCTTCTGGCGAGATGGGGAAACTGAGGCAAGCCTGGACAGACCGATTGCTGGGGGTGGGGGTGGGGGTGGAAGCCCATCAGTTCTTGCCAGCGGCCTGGAAGGACGGAAAGAAGGGCGCCCTCGCTGAGGTGGCAGGAAAGAAGCAGGAAACCATTGAGAAACTTTCCTGGCCGTGTGCAAGGGACTGGGGGTGCCCGCTACCGTTTCGCGAGGTCCCTGTGACGCGGACCCCCCTTCCGTGAACCTCTGCGGGTAGCCTTCGCCTGCGTGCCCAGGGGTTGGGGCCAAGATGAGGCTCCTCCCTACCCACGCCCTGCAGTGCCTCCCTCCCCTGGGTTCCCACGGAGGGGAGTGCCATCCTCAGTTTCTCTTTTCTCTTCTCCATTTTGGGTCCCAGGGCTGAGCCGGGCACATGGCCCACGTAGCACTCCCCTGGGGCGAAGGGGCGCCGCTGCCCCTCCTCGTGCGACAGGAACTTCCTGGAAACTATGAGACAGAAAGCTTTGGGGAGGGGGCAGGAAACCGCTCAAAAATAATCAACAAAAACAAGCTGACAAGAGATGTGCCTCCCTCCTGGCTGCCGCCACCAGGGACTGTGGCCTCAGCAGGTTGCAGAGACACATAGATGGGGGAGGCTGGGACCCTCCCTGCCCAGCCCAGCCTAGAGGGAAACACAGGAACCTGGCCACTGCCCAGCCACTCCCCTCCTTGCTTGAAGCTGCTGGCACAACCTCCAGGGGCCTCCTTGCTTTTGGTTCTGGGTTCAAGCCTCAGACCCTGAGTCTGTGGGTGCTGTGCATCCCTTGGGTGTGGCTGGCTGTCTCTGATCTGGGAATCTCAACCTGGAGTCCTGGCCAGGCCCTGCCGTCCTGTGGGAAGCACCTGAGGAATCTTGGGTCTCTGTAAGGCAGGGCTGGGGGCGGGGTATGGCAGAGAGGACAGTGATGTGATTCACCAAGCCTTGAATTTGGCCAAAGGGAGCCAGCCCTGGATGGGCCCAAGCAAACCCTCTCAGGCCCTGCCAGACCCACACTCTAGACAGGGGACCTCTGTGCCCAACAGAGGCTGTGCTGGGTGCCAGAAGCCCATTCCATCAACAAGTATTTATTGAGCTGCTTACAGGCAGGGTCTAGACACTGAGAACACAGCAGGGAACAAAGCAGAAAAATCTTTGAATAAATATATGATTTTAGGTTGTTACAAGTGTTGTGGAGCATTAAACAGGACAGCATGTGTGTGGGAGGATCATCTGGGATTATTTTAGGTGACCAAGGGCTGGAGTTGGAGCCAGTGGCTGCTGGAAGATTTGGGAGAAGTGTGTTCTAGGCAGAAGGAACAGCAAACAAACCATACAGCTACTTAATTATTTTTCTCTAAGGCACAAGGAAGCCTGAGGTAGAGACTTCAGCTAGGTCTTATATCCAGGCCATCATCAGCTCCTCTAGAGGGGCCACCTGGCTTGACTCCTTGAAGTGGGGGGGGGGGGGGGGGGGAGATCTCACTTAGTTTGTAAATAGTCCATTCTTATCAGAACCAAAAACCTTGGGCCCTCAGGCTGCCACACGAAGTCCCTGCCAGATAATGAGGAGCTTTCCTTTGGGAATGGTGTTTCCAGAGTTGCTCACATATCCCTTGTATCCCAATGCCTTCCCATCCATCAGTTACCATGAATTTGGGGGGGCGGGTGACGGCAGACAGACCCAGGTTCAAATCCTGGTTCTGACACTTAGGAGTTATGTAGCCAAGGGAGAATTGGTGACATCTCTTAGACTCTGGATCCTTGTCTGCAGGGCTGGGCAGACCATGCTCACTGGGGGGCAGCCTTTTGCACAGTGGCTGGTAGGCTGTACCTGCTCAAGAGGCCTCTGGGGCCCCTAATCCTAGGGACATGGATTTTCCGTGAGCTGATGGAAAAGCAGCCCTCTGTCAAGGCATAGACTTGGCTGGCCTGGGCAGGGCAGGAAGCTCCCTCCTCAGCAGACACCACATCAAGAGGAGGCAGCAGCATGGAGCAGACCAGAGAAATGGCTCCTGGCCCTGTTGGATGACAGCAATGTGTACTGCCATCCTTCCCGTCCACCCTTGGCATGATCATGGAAAAAGATTCTAGAACCCAAGACAATAGACTCCGTCAGGAGGGTGGGGTGCGGTGGTAGGTGAGACAACAGTAATGGTGCTTGTTTAAAAAGCAGATTCCCGGGAGCGCCTGGGTGGCTCAGTCAGTTAAGCGTCTGCCTTCGGCTCAGGTCATGATCCTGGAGTCCCGGGATCGAGTCCCGCATCGGTTTCCCTGCTCGGCAGGGAGTCTGCTTCTCTCTCTGACCCTCCCCCATCTCATGTGCTCTCTGTCTCTCATTCTCTCTCTCTCGCAAATAAATTAAAAAAAAAAAAAAAAAGCTGATTCCCTGGGGCGCCTGGGTGGCTCAGTCGTTGGGCGTCTGCCTTCGGCTCAGGTCCTGATCCCAGGGTCCTGGGATCGAGCCCCGCATCAGGCTCCCTGCTTGGCAGGAAGCCTGCTTCTCCCCTCCCCCCACTCTTCCTGCTTGTGTTCCCTCTCTTGCTGTGTCTCTCTCTGTCAAATAAATAGATAAAATCTTAAAAAAAAAAAAAAAAAAAGCAGATTCCCGGGAGCGCCTGGGTGACTCAGTTGGTTAAGCGACTGCCTTCGGCTCAGGTCATGATACTGGAGTCCCTGGATGGAGTCCCGCATCGGGCTCCCTGCTTGGCGGGGAGTCTGCTTCTCCCTCTGACCCTCCCCCCTCTCATGTGCTCTCTCTCTCCTCTCATCCTCTCTCTCAAATAAATAAATAAAAAATCTTTTAAAAAAATAAATAAAT
This sequence comes from Mirounga leonina, assembly GCF_011800145.1. NCBI lineage: Eukaryota > Metazoa > Chordata > Mammalia > Carnivora > Phocidae > Mirounga > Mirounga leonina. The sequence continues at coordinate 51,359,624 of NW_023270855.1, read as the reverse complement.
AAAAAATAAAAAAATAAAAAGCAGATTCCCTGGCCCCGTTTCCTAGAGAGTCCAACTCAGGTGACCGTGGGGATCTGGCATCTGATTTTCAAAAAAAATATTGTTGGGAGGGGATATTGACTTATTAATTGAAAGTTGGGTTTTTGTTGTTGTTGTTGTTGTTGTTTATTTCTTTCCAAAAGTCGTACTTCAAAAGTATTCATATGCTTCAAAATACAAAAGATAAAAAGATGGTGTAGCTTTATCATGAAGAATCTCCCTTGTGCTCCCTCTCCCAGTGTGACACACCCTTCTTGGCATGCATCACTGTTCCAGCATCTTGTGCTTTCTTCCAAATGGAGTCTGGGCCTTAGAACTTTACGTGCGATTATATACATATATTTTATCTAGTGGCTGGGTTTTTTTTTTTTCCTTTTACAAAAATACCAGCAAATCTCTAGCGTGCTAATTCCACGAGGCAGGATTGTGTGTCTGTGTGTCTGAAGGTATATTCACGGCACCTGTCACCTAGTAGGTATTCAACAGACACTTATGAATGAAAAGGTGTTTGTTTCACATGTTGCTTTCTTTGTTTTTTTGTTTTTGGTTGCTTTCTTTGTTTAATATGTCTTGGAGACATTTCTCATGTCAGTGCCTGGTAAGTTTCCTCAGTGTTTTCTTTTCTTTTCTTTTTTTTTTTTTTTAAGATTTTATTTATTTATTTGACAGACAGAGACACAGCAAGAGAGGGAATACAAGCAGGGGGAGTGGGAGAGGGAGAAGCAGGCTTCCCGCCGAGCAGGGAGCCCGATGCGGGGCTCGATCCCAGGACCTGGAATCATGACCTGAGCTGAAGGCAGATGCTTAACGACTGAGCCACCCAGGCGTCCCTCCTCAGTGTTTTCTGACAGTTGCATAAAATAGTGCATTTGTGGATGGACCGTCTTATATGGAACCAGTCTTATATTTAACCAATCAAGGGGAATATTTTAAGCTTTTTATTGAAGCAGACAATTCATACATAAAAGGAAACATCCTAACTGTATGAGGGGCCAGAAATTTTCTCAAGGTGAACACACCCGTGGAATCAGCACCCAGATTTTGTTTGGGGGAAACAAAAATATTAACAGCCCCCCAAAAGCCCCTCATGTCCAGGGAGGGGACAATCAGTATTGTTATTTTAGGTTTAATTATTCTGTGGTGAAAAACATCACATAAAATGTACCATCTCTTTTTTTTTTTAAGATTTTATTTATTTATTTGACAGAGACATAGTGAGAGAGGGAACACAAGCAGGGGGAGTGGGAGAGGGAGAAGCAGACTTCACGTTGAGCAGGGAGCCGGAAGGGGGGCGATCCCAGGACCCCGGGATCATGACCTGAGCCGAAGGCAGACCCTTAATGACTGAGCCACCCAGGCACCCCTAATGATTACCATCTTAATCATTTGTAAAGTTGTAAGTTTCAATAGTGTTAAGTATAGGGGTGCCTGGGTGGCTCAGTCATTTAAGCTTCTGACTCTTGATTTCAGCTCAGGTCAGAATCTCAGGGTCACCTGAATTCAAGCCCTGTGTTGGGCTCCATGCTGAATGGAGCCTACTTAAAAAAAAAAATAGTGCTGGGGCGCCTGGGTGGCTCAGTTGTTAAGCGTCTGCCTTCGGCTCAGGTCATGATCCCAGGGTCCTGGGATCGAGCCCCAGATTGGGCTCCCTGTTTGGTGGGGAAGGCTGCTTCTCCCTCCCCCCACTCCCCCTGCTTGTGTTCCCTCTCTCGCTGTGTCTCTGTCAAATAAATAAATAAAATCTTTAAAAAAAAATAGTGCTAAGTATATTCTCATTGTTGTGCTGAGGCCTGTTTTTGTAAAGCCGATAGACTAAGAATGGCTCCATTGTTTATAAGTTGTTGTTAAAAAAAATTAAAAGGAATATGTGACCGAGATGGTATGTGAACCACAAAGCTTAAAATCTTAAATATGTGTCCTTTAACAGAAGAAAATTTGCAGAGCTTAAGTAAGGACCTTCCCATTACCCCAGAAAGTTCTCTTGTGCTCCTCCCCAGTCAATCCCCAGAGGGACAGTTGTTTTTGTTTTTATTTTAAATTTTTTTAAGATTTTATTTATTTGACGGAAAGAGCAAGTGAGCACGAGCAGAGGCAGAGGGAGAGAGGGAGAAGCAGACACCCTGCTAAGGGAGCCCGATGCGGAACTCGATCCCGGGACCTTGGGACCATGACCTGAGCCGAAAGCAGATGCTTAACCAACTGAGCCACCCATGTGTCCCGGGGGAGTTGTTTTTACATATGATTTTAATCTCTTACATAATAAAATTAGTATGTTCTCTCTATGGGGGCAGAGGGGTGCTGAAAATTAAAAATAAGCCCTCAACCACACGGAAAATTTTAGCCTTCCAAGGAAAAGAGCCCTTTACATACCCTCGGCCAACTGTCCTCATCCCAGAGGTAACACGACCACGAAGTCGCTTGCACGAGCTTAGCCTATTAATTTCTGTGTGTATGTGTGCCTTCCGGGCAGTATTTTGAAAAATTCCTCAGGCTGGTTTAATGAAAAATGGTACTGTTCCCAGATGGGATACTATGTTGCCTTGTAAAATAGTTGACGTAGGTCTAAGGAACCTCCCTGATGGGAAACAAGGACGGATTATGTTAGCGTGTGAAATAGCGAAGTTGGGAACAGTGTGTGTAACAAAACAGGGTGTGGGGGGGTGGTAAAGAGCTACAAGTTTGCTTATGCATGTGTACTTAGACACAGTCTAGAAGGAGGAAAGGGAAACCAGGCAGAGGAAGTTGGGCTCTGGGCCAATGGTGAGAGGGAGAGTGATATTTTTTGGTCTGCAGGCTTGTTCTGGCTGAAGTTTGTTACCCTGATAAGCATAGAGGTTACTTACTAGAAATGAGTTCATTCATAACTTCCCTTCAAACGGTTATTGTGAGGGTACCGTGGGCCAGGTTGTGTTCTAGACCCCAGAGACACAGCAGGTGTTGTAGTGGTGTAGCTGACTTTCTGGAAAGGGAAACAGACAAGGTATTAAGATAAATGAGGGACGGGCGCCTGGGTGGCTCAGTTGGTTAAGCGACTGCCTTCGGCTCAGGTCATGATCCTGGAGTCCCTGGATCAAGTCCCGCATCGGGCTCCCTGCTCAGCGAGGAGCCTGCTTCTCCCTCTAACCTTCCCCCCTCTCATGTACTTTCTCTCTCAAATAAATAAATAAATCTTTAAAAAAAAAAGATAAATGAGGGACATTCTTAGAATGGCAGAGAAGGGCTCAGGAGAAAAATAATGCAGGAAAGAGGGGTGGGAGTCATCTGTAGGGCCTGGAGGCAGAGTTGAAAATTGTAAGACCATCCTAAGGTGACTGGAGCAGGAGGGAGGGAGCCGTGTAGAACGTTTCAGGCCGAGGGCACGGCCTGTGCCCTTGGGCTTTTGTACTGAGACAGATGGGAGCCATTGAGAGTTCTGAGCAGAGGGAACTGGCCTGACTCAGGTGCTCACAGGCGCCCTCTGGCCGCTATGAGGTGCAATGGCAGAAGCCGGGAGACCAGGACAGAGGTGATAGCGCTTATCCAGACGCCTGAATCACCTGGTACCGAGTTGCTAAGTAAACAAGCACATCTACAGAAAAGCTCACCACGGAGTTGGGACTCTCACCCAGCTTCTAGAACCCGGCATCGCCTCTGCTGCAGTCCAGCGGCATTCTTCCTCGCCCTGTACCACCTGTACCTTTTATATACCAGAGCCTTGGTTTCTCCATCCATACAATGGGGTTAACACCAGTGTTGGCTCCTTCTTGGGGCTGCCTCCAGGCTCCAGTGAACTGATGCAGGTACAGCCCTTTGCCAAGAGCTTGGTCCATGGTAAATGCCCAGTGAGTGGGGGTCATCACGGAGCATAGAGTTCAAGAGCATGGTTGTCAGGAGCAGAGTTCCAATCTCAGCTCCTACTGGCTGTGTGATTTGGGGCAAGTCATGAAGCATCCCTGTGCCTCGGTTTCTGTATTTGGCCCTATACTCTCAGAGCCTTGTGAGGATGACATGAGCTTCTAGAAATAAATGTCTGGTTTGGTGCCCAGCGCAGGCCCGGCACATAGTAGGTGCTCTGTCTTTTGCTCTTAGCATTGTGACGAGGAATGTCACACTTGGCTTTCCTACCTGGACGCTGTCCCCAAAGTCTTTGTCGAAGGGACTCATGTGGGTGGCTGGGATCCCGTTCCCTCGGCACAGACTTCTGGGAAGGCAGGGGTGAGCTGGCCCGGCTGCATGGGTGAGGCCCTGGGCCACTGTAAGCCTTGGGGACTTGGCCGCTATCTGGAGGCCGTGGGGGCTGGGTGGCACTTGATGCCCTGGCCCTAGCACTCTGCCTGAGCAGCCTGGACCGGTTTCCTTATCTTCTACACCCACCGCACCGGCTGGGACGGCCTTTAGGCCCAGCAAGGCCGGGACCCAAGGGCCGCCTCCCCCACCCAGCCTGGTCTATTGGCCTAGCTTTCCCCCCACCTGCTCCCCCCACTATTCCATCTTTAGTTCTGCCTCTCTCAGTATCTGCCAAGGAAAAGGCCTGGGTTGGAGCCAGGGGGGCCTTGGCTTGATTCACACAGCTCCATCCCTCACCAGCTACGTGGTCTGAGCATGTGGCCTCATTCTGCCCTCTCTGTCAAATGGCACCACGCCCCTGGCTAGTGTTTGTTGAATTCCAGACCTGTGCTAAGTGCTTTTTGAGCATTGAATCCTAACACCCACGAAGCAAATGTTAAGTATTAATTCCACTCTCCAGACAGGAAAATGGCAGCCTGGAGAGGGAAAGAGCATGTCCATGCCCCCAGCCCTTTTGAGGGCAATAATACCACTCCTGGTTGTTACAGAGAGGGCATGTGGGCACACCTGGGTGGCCCAGTGCGTTAATCATCTGCCTTTGGCTCAGGTCATGATCTCAGGGTCCTGGGATCGAGCCCTGAGTCTGCTTGTCCCTCTCCCTCTGCTGTCCACCCCCACTCGTGCCCTCTCTGTCTCTCTTTCAAATAAATAAATAAAACCTTTTTTTTTTTAAAGATTTTATTTATTTATTTGAGACAGAGAGAATGAGAGAGACAGAGAGCACATGAGAGGGGGGAGGGTCAGAGGGAGAAGCAGGCTCCCCGCCGAGCAGGGAGCCTGATGCGGGACTCGATCCCGGGACTCCAGGATCATGACCTGAGCCGAAGGCAGTCGCTTAACCAACTGAGCCACCCAGGCGCCCTAAATAAAACCTTTAAAAAAAAACCCACAGGGGCGCCTGGGTGGCTCAGTTGTTAAGCGTCTGCCTTTGGCTCAGGTCATGATCCCAGGGTCCTGGGATCGAGCCCCACATTGGGGTCTCTGCTTGACAGGAAGCCTGCTTCTCCCTCTCCCACTCCCCCTGCTTGTGTTCCCTCTCTCGCTGTCTCTCTCTCTGTCAAATAATTAAATAAAATCTTTTAAAAAAATAAAATAAAATAACCCACAAAAAAACAAAGAGAGCATGTGAAACCTGCTGGCACAGAATGGGGCTCAACACTTGGTTCATGGCCTTAAGACCGGGGGCGGCAAACTGTTTCTGCAAAGAAACAGAGAGTAAACATTTTCAGCTCTGCAGGCCACGTACGGTCTATCTTGGCTTCCCAACTCCACTGCCGTTGCCTGAAAGCCGCAAACAACATGAAAAGGAACCAGCATGGCTGTGTAGCAAGAAAAATGGACTTAGGGCCGCTGACATTTGAATTTCATGTAATTTTCACATGGCAAACTAGTCTTCCCCTTTTGATGTTTTTCAGCCCTTTAAAAATGTAAAGACCATTCTTAGTTCTGGGTCATCTGGAAACGGAGTGGGTGGATTCCTCCCCCATACCCACCCCCTAGCCCCCCCACCCCCCGCCGTCCCATGACAATTTCTCAACCCCTGGTTACGCAGTGTGATAGGGAGAGTAATGCCTCCC
>NW_023270855.1:51247368-51353582 GCF_011800145.1 Mirounga leonina | reverse complement strand
CCCCCCCCCCCCCCCCCCCCCCCCCCCCCCGCCCCAAGATGTCCATGTCCTAACTCCTGGAACCTGTGACTATGTTAGCTGACAGGACAAAAGGAAATTTGCAGCTGAGATTAAATGTAGGATCTTATGGGGCGCCTGGGTGATTCAGTCGGTTGAGCGTCTGCCTTCAGCTCAGGTCATGATCCCGGGGTCCTGGGATCAAGTCTCAGCAGGGAGCCTGCTTCTCTCTCTGCCCGCCGCTCCCCCTGCTTGTGCTCTCTCTGACAAATAAATAAATAAGATTTTTAATGCATACATACATACATACATACATACATACATAAATGTAGGATCTTATGATGGGGAGATTATCCTGGCTTATCCAGGTGGATCCAAGGACAAGGGCCCTTATAAAGGGAAGAAGGAGGCAGTAGGGAGTCAGAGAAGGAGATATGGCAGTGTCCGTGGATGTGGGCTGAATGGGCACAGGAAGGGGCCACAAGCCAAGGAATGTGGGTGTGCAGGCACCCTCTAAAAGCCGAATGGGGGGCGCCTGGGTGGCTCAGATGGTTGGGCGTCTGCCTTCGGCTCAGGTCATGATCCCAGGGTCCTGGGATCGAGTCCCATATCGGGCTCCCGGCTCAGCGGGGAGCCTGCTTCTCCCTCTGACCCTCTCCCCTCTCATACTGTTTCTCTCTCTCTCGCTCTCTAAAAAAAAAATAAATAAAATCTTTAAAAAAAAAAAAAAAGCCGAATGGGTAAGGAAACAGATTCTCCCTGAGAAGCCGCAGAAGGAACACAGCCCTGCCAGCGCCTTGATTTTAGTCTAGCGGGATGCACTTTGGATGTCTGACCTCTAGAACCATAAGATAATAAGTCTGTGTGGGTTTTTTTTTTTTTAAAGATTTTATTTATTTATTCATGAGAGACAGAGACAGAGAGAGAGAGGCAGAGGGAGAAGCAGGCTCCCAAGGAGCAGGAAGCCCGAAGCGGGACCTGATCCCAGGACCCTGAGATCATGACCTGAGCCAAAGGCAGACGCTCAACCATCTGAGCCACCCAGGCGCCCGGGTTTTTTTTTTTTTTTTAAGGTTTCTTTATTTGAGAGAGAGACAGAGAGCATGAGCCCGGGGGGGTGGGGGGGAAGAGAATCTCAAGCAGATTCCCCACTGAGCACAGAACCCACTGAGCACATGGGGCTCCATCTCATGACCCTGAGATCATGACCTGAGCTGAAACCAAGAGTCAGACCTTAACCGACCGAGCCATCCCGGCGCCACAAGTTGGTGTTGTTTGAAGCTACCAAGTGGGTGGCCATTTGCCACAGCAGCCCCAGGCAGCTCATCTGGATGCTCACTCCTGAGCTGGGTGGCCCTGCTCTGCTGCTCACCGTGGGTACATGATTCGCTGGGGGCCCCCGGGTCTGCGTCCCTCAAAGGGAGGTAAGGATGGGATCCATCTCAGGGGCGCCTGGGTGGCTCAGTCGATTAAGCGACTGCCTTCGGCTCAGGTCATGATCCTGGAGTCCCGGGATCGAGTCCCGCATCCGGCTCCCTGCTCCATGGACAGTCTGCTTCTCCCTCTGCCCCTCCCCCCTCTCATGTGCTCTCTTTCTCTCATTCTCTCTCTGTCAAATAATAAATAAAATCTTTATAAAAATAATAAATAAAGTTTCATTGGGCGCCTGGGTGGCTCAGTCGGTTGAGCGACTGCCTTCGGCTCAGGTCATGATCCCGGAGTCCCGGAATCGAGTCCCGCATCGGGCTCCCTGCTCAGCGGGGAGCCTGCTTCTCCCTCTGACCCTCCCCCCTCTCATGTACTCTCTCTCATTCTCGCTCTCTCAAATGAATAAATAAAATCTTAAAAAAAAAAAAAAAAGAATCCAGGAGTATTCAACCCGCCCCCCCAACCCCACCCCGCTAAAGTTAATGAGAGCTACTGGAACCCATCAGATGGTTGTACCAATGTTTCTTCTGGTATTTTTTTCTTTTTTTCTTTTTTTTCTTTTATTTATTTATTTATTTATTTTATTTTATTTTTAAGATTTTATTTATTTATTTGACAGAGAGAGACACAGTGAGAGAGGGAACACAAGCAGGGAGAGTGGGAGAGGGAGAAGCAGGCTCCCCGCAGAGCAGGGAGCCCGATGCGGGACTCGATCCCAGGACTCTGGGATCATGACCTGAGCTGAAGGCAGTCGCTTAACCAACTGAGCCACCCAGGCGCCCTCTTTTTATTTTTTTTTAAAGATTTTATTTATTTATTTGTCCGAGAGAGAGAGGGAGAGAGCACAAGCGGGGAGAGTGGCAGGCAGAGCGAGAAGCCTGATGCGGGACTCGATGCCAGGACCCTGGGATCATGACCTGAACCGAAGGCAGATGCTTAACCCACTGAGCCACCCAGGCGTCCCTCCCTCTGGTAGTTCTTGAGAGATACTAATACCAATACTAAGCCTCTGGCAGGCGCTGCCCTGTATCTTTAGTTCCATCTTACAGAGGGACAACTCAGGTTCATGCAGCAAGGTCATGGCCCCGCTTCACATCCATAGCCACCAATTTCTCTGAGAGCTGAAACCTCTCTCTGTGTCTTCCCCTCCCCGGCCTGGCCAGGTCATGCTCCTGCTCAGAGACTCTCAGTGGCTCCCACTCACCCATCAAACCTGGAGTAGGGACCCTCTACTTGTTGCTAGGTGGCTGGGCAAGCCACTTCCCCTCCCTGAGCCTTGGTTTCCTCCACTGTAAAATGGGTTGATGATAGGACCTCCAGTATAATGAGGACAGAGCTAGAGTCTGAAAGATACTCCTCAGTCAGCACCAGCCACCTTTTTTTTTTTAAAGATTTTATTTATTTATTTATTTGACAGAGAGAGACATAGCGAGAGAGGGAACACAAGCAGGGGGAGCGGGAGAGGGAGAAGCAGGCCTCCCGCCAAGCATGGAGCCTGATGCGGGGCTCAATCCCAGGACCCTGGGATCATGACCTGAGCCGAAGGCAGACTCTTAACCAACTGAGCCACCCAGGGGCCCCAGCATCAGCCATTCTTAAATGGTTGCTTCCCCTTTGCCAGTCTGGCTGCCATTCAGGGGACACAAGAAACTTCCGGTGCTCCCTTATCTCTTCTCCACCCTTACCGGTCTCGCCTCCTGATGGTGGAAATACGTTCCTGTGTTTTCCCTTCATACTCATAATAGTTCTGCGTTTTTATCTATTTTGCATGATTAATGCGTGTGGAATTTATTTTGCTATGGGTTGGGGGTGAAGTTAACTTTTTTCTTTCCTAATGCAATCAAGGCTACTGACAGGTTGATTTATCCTTTCCCTGCCCAGTGAAAATTCCACATTTATCATGTATTAAATTCTTTACATATGGAATTCACAAATTAATTTTTTAAATACATGCACCTGGAAAACTCCAAGCTATGTTTTTACTTTCAGTCTTAGCTATCTTTTTTTTTTTTTTTAAGATTTTATTTATTTATTTGACAGAGAGAGCAAGAGAGCACAAGCAGGGGGAACAGTAGAGGGAGAGGGAGGGCTCGATCCCAGGACCCTGAGATCATGACCTAAGCCGAAGGCAGACACTTAACCATCTGAGCCACCCAGGCGCCCCTCAGCTATCTTTTTAAAAAGATATTATTTATTTATGTGAAAGAGAGAGAGAGAACACACAAACACTCAAGCTGGGTACAGGGGCCGGGGAGGGAGGCGGGGAGCAGGGGGAGAGAGAATATCCCAAGCAGACTCCAAGCTGCGCAGGGCCCACAGGGGGCTTGATCTCAGGACTCTGAGATCATGGCCTGAGCTGAAATCAAGAGTTGGACACTTAACTGGCTGAGCCACCCAGGCGCCCCCAGGCTTAGCTATCTATAAATGGTTTGTGTACTGTGTTTATTCATTCAACAAACACCAAGTGCCAGGTGCTATTTTGGGCCCCGGAAACAGTTGTGAACAGAACAGACATAAATCCCTGCCCTTGTGCTGGGAACAGGCAAGGGGGCAGACAATAAACAAGCAGTATGTAAATGTGTGATGTGTCAGGTGGTGATTAAAAATAAATAAATAAAATAGGGTGATGGGGTAGAGGTGAGAGGGATGCTGTTTTGGATAGGATGGTCAGAGAAAGCCTCGCTGAGGAGGGGATGATTGAATAGAGGCCTGAATGAAGTGGAGCCACATGGACATCTCTGGGAAGAGATTTCGAGGTAGAGGGAACAGCCAGTGCAAAGGTCCTGGGGTGAGACCATGCCTGGTGAGTTTGTGGTATAGTAAATGAGGCCAGTGAAGGTGAACCAAGTGAAGGGGAGAGAGGGAGGAGATCCGGCAGAGCGTAGGGGGCCTTAAAGGTCATGGTGAAGAGTTGGGTTTTTCCTCCAAGGGAGGCGGGAGCCATGGAAGGTTCTGGGCAGAGGTGTTCACAGGCTTCTCGGGCTGTCACGGAGGGAACAGACAGTGAGGGGAGGGGGAGGGGGGAGCTAGGAGAGCAGGGTGGAGCTGCCTGCACTGGTCCAGGCAGGAAACCACAGCTGTGTGACGAGGGTGGGGGTGAGAAGTGCTTGGATTCTCGATAGATTCTGAAGGCAGAGATGGCGTGAAGTAAAGCGAGGTGTCTCCGGTTTCTGGTCTAGGCACTTGGGAAGACGAAGCTGCCTTTTCTGAGCCGGGGCAGGTTGGGGACCCATCAGGGGCTTGGATGTAGCTGTGCTGAGTATGAGACACCCATGAAGCCTCCAGGAGTGGGTGTCACAGGGGTGTGCAGCTCAGGGGACCAACGCTGGGGGATCGTCAGGGTGGAGCTGGTGGCTGAAGTCCGGGCTCTGCAGGAGTGTACCCAAGGGACCTAGTGTAGCTGGGAAGAGGCCGCAGCCTGTGCCGGGCCTGCTTTTTTTGTCCACTGCTTGGACTGGGTGGGTGGGACCAGCCAGCCTTGGGGTTGGCAGAGACCACGGAAACCACAGGGTTCTCTGGGAGGCCTGGTCACCCAAGGGCATGGCTTGGAGCCTTGAACCTCCCCTGTTTGCTAAAGCCTGTGGGCCAGGGGTCAGGTGGGGCTTCCACAGCTGGAGGCCCCTCGGGGGAGGTGCATTCCTCTAGGGATAAGCTGACTTAGTGACCAGAGCCCTGCCAGGGGATGCTTGACTCTGAGGTAGCAGCTTACTGAGCACCAGCTGTATATGACCACACTGTAGAACCCCATCGCTGACTGTATGCCTCACGCTGAATATATATTCCTGCTGATCATGCCACGGCACCAACTATGTAATCGACTACACTATGAAGTATACAGCTGGCCTCAAAGAGCTGTTGAGGGCGGTGCAGTGCGAACAGGCACATGATCGAGGGAGCATACAGTTGGCTCGGGGAGCGGATGGCTGGTGTGGGGGAATACAGTAAGGGGGGGAGTATAGCCAGCTGACTGTACACCTTGCACCAGCTGTATACGCCCCCACCCCTGCTGTGTACCCCCACACTGATTAAACACCCTCTTTGCGGGCTGTATGCCTCCACCCCAGCCGTGGCCCCTGCATGCCTGTGCCCCCATATCCGTGAAGCACCCCTACACTCACTACAGTGTATCCGTGCTGGCCATAAATTGCCAAGCCAACTGTATGCCTCCTGGTATCCTGTGATTGGTCTGTGACCAGTTTTGGTTTGACCCTTTAGCCCCATTTCACAGTTGAGGGGGCTCAGGGCAGGCAAGACACTGGCTGAATTGTCCTCTGGCTTGGATGGGGCCGAGGGAGCATTTGAATCTAGGCCATGCATTTAGGATGTCAGCTCCACGAGAACAGACCCACAAAATTGGGTCTCTCGCTTGCCACCGTACTTAGTGCCCAGCCCGGGGCCAGCACCCGGTAGGTGCTCAATAAATACTTGTTCTACAAAACAATGGCTTCAGGATTCACAGTTGGGATGTGTGAAGGGGTGGTGAGCTCGGCTGTCTAGCCTTGGGGGCCCCGGAGGGCAGTGCCAGGCAGGGATGGGGCATCTGGGCTGCCAGTCCCATTTTGCCAGTCTTCAAGAGAATAGCGATGTGGGTGTTCATACGGAGTCTCCCAATGTTTCACTGTTGGCATTTCATTAAAAAAAAAAAAAAATGCAGACCGAAATAAAACGCGTCCACTGGCTTGAGCGTTTTCAGCGCAAATACTCTGTATTTGGGAGTTTGGGTTCAGCCATCTGCCTGTTTTGCGGCGCCTCTATCTAGAGTTACCTCCCTGCGCGCCTCAGTTTCCATACCTGCAGAATGGGGCCACATGAGGCGCCCTGCCCGGGGTGAGAGGGGTTGTAGGCGGCGTCGCCTGGTTGGGACGTATGCCGAGGCCGCGGGGTGAAGCCGGAGTTGCCCGGGGGGGGCCTGGGCGGGGGGGGGGCGGAGAGGGCTAAATCGGGTGGCGGGTGAGCGGCGGGAGCAGCTGCCGCCCCGCGCGGCCCTCCCTCCCCCGCCCCCCATCCGCCGGCCAGTCCGTCCCGAGGCTGCAGCGCAGCTAGGGCCGGTCAGACCGGTTTGGGCCGCCCCGCCTGGCCCCGGGCTGGGAGGAGCCGCCGCCCGTCGGTCCAGCCGTCCCTCCCACGGGGCGCCCGCGCTTCCAGACCCGGCACCGAGGGGGCTCGGAGCAGGCAGCCGGCCGCCGGGGCTGGGCGCCCGCGGGGATGGGGAGCGAGCGACAGCATTACTACGGGAAGCACGGTAGGCAGCGCCCCCCTCCCGCCCCCGGGCCTGGCCACTTGGAGGGGGCAGCGGAAGACCCGGCCGGGAGCCAAGCGTGGGGAGCAGAATTGCCCATCTCTGCGGGTAGCCCCTCACCCTAGTCCTCTTCGGGAGCTGCCTCTCAGAGCCCCCTCTAGACCCCCTCCACTGAAGGGTTTGTCTTCGTAAGCCCCCTCCCCTGTACTCCTGCAGGAACCTTCTCCAGATCCCACCTTGGAACCCCCCCCCCCCCCCCCCCCCCCCCCCCCCCCCCCCCCCGCTCCCGCCCCCCCCTCAGTAGGTGGCCCCCAGTCCTGCCCCCTCCGCAGTGGGTGGCCGTCAGGTGATAACTCGGGGCTGGTCTCCATCAGCCACGGCTCCCCCTGCCTCGGCCTGCCCGTACTGGGGGCTGGGGTGTGGTCGCCGGGAGGTAGGGTGAGGCAGAAAAATCCACTGGGTCTGTGGACTTCACTCTTCCTCTGGGCCAGAGATACCCCTAGGGGCTTCTGGGGGAGGGTAGTCTTGCAGCCCCTTCTTGGTCACCCTGCTCAATCTTGCCGATTTTCAGGAACACCACAGAAGTATGACCCTACCTTCAAAGGACCCATTTACCACAGGTAAGGGCTCTGGGTTCCTGGGAGAGAAGGGTCAGTGTTAGCACTGCCTCAACCCCTGTTTCTTTACCCCCCAGATGTTTCTTTACCACATCTGCTCTCCAACAAACTGGTGATCGGTATTTGCGACTTGACAATTAAAGAACTAATTTCCCAAATATACAAGAGTCTTTTTTAAAAAAGATTTTTATTTATTTATTTGAGACAGAGAGTGAGAGAGAGAGAGCAGGAGCGGAGGGCAAAGGGAGAGGGAGAAGCAGGCTCCCTGTTGAGCAAGGAGCCTGACTGGGGACTCGATCCCAGGACCCTGAGATCATGACCTGAGCTTGAAGGCAGACGCTTAACCAGCTGAGCCACCCAGGTGCCCCCAAAGTCTTTACAAATGAATATTTATTTTTATTTTTTAAAGATCTTATTTATTTATTTGAGAGAGAGTGAGTGAGAGCGAGCGAGCACAAGCAAGGGGTGTGGCAAGCAGAGGGAGAGGGAGAAGCAGACTCCCTACTGAGCAGGGATCCCAACATGGGGCTCAATCCCAGGAGTCTGGGATCATGGCTGAGCTGAAGGCAGACCCCTAACTGACTGAGCCACCCAGGTGCCCCACAAATGAATTTTTAAACTCAGCCAAAAGACTGGAAGAGATAATTTCTAGAACAAAAAATACCATAGACAGTGAAGTTATGGGGAAGTGTGCAAACTCACTGAAAGGTAAAGGAATGGGATTTAAAACAGGAACCAAATAGTTTCCCCATCACAGATTAGCAAAGATTAAAAAGATTGGCACATAGGCTGCTCTGAATCTAAGTGGCTCAGTATATTTTGGAGGGAATTTGGAAATACGAAATTTTTTAAAAAGATTTTATTTATTTGAGAGAGAAAGCACGGGCGCGGTGAGCATGCACGTGGGCTCACGTGGTGGGGGGAGGGGCAGAGGGAGAAGGAGAGAGAGTATCCCTAGCAGACTCCGTGCTGAGCCAGGAGCCAGCTTGGGGCTTGATCCCATGACCCTGAGACCGTGACCTGAGCTGAAACCAAGAGTCTGATACTTAACTGACTGAGCCACCCAGGTGCCCCAAAATATGAATTTTTTAAAAAAGATTTAATTTATTTATTTGACAGAGAGACAGCACAAGTAGGCAGAGCAGTAGACGGAGAGGGAGAAGCAGACTCCCCACTGAGCAGAGAGCCCAGTGCGTGACTCAATCCCAGGACCCTGGGATCATGACCCGAGGCGAAGCCGGCTTCTCTTTCTGCCTCTTCCCCAGCTTGTGCTCTCTCACTCACTCACCTCTCTCTCTCTCTCTCAAATAAGTAAATAAATAAAATCTAAAAAAATAAAAATTAAAATATAAAATAGTTTAAATTTTAAAAAACATGAATCCCTATTGCTATTAAAGGTGGGGGGAAATGGGCACTCTCAGTCAAAGGAGAGCTGAACATTGTGGCCAACTGCTTCAAGATCAGTGTAGCGGGCGCCTGGGTGGCTCAGTTGGTTGGGCGACTGCCTTCGGCTCAGGTCATGATCCTGGAGTCCCGGGATCGAGTCCCACATCGGGCTCCCTGCTCAGCGGGGAGTCTGCTTCTCCCTCTAACCCTAACCCCTCTTATGTGCTCTCTCTCATTCTCTCTCTCTCAAATAAATAAATAAAATCTTTAAAAAAAAAAAAAAAGAGGGTGCCTGGGTGGCTCAGTCGTTAAGCGTCTGCCTTCGGCTCAGGTCATGATCCTGGAGTCCCTGGATCGAGTCCCGCATCGAGCTCCCTGCTCTGCAGGGAGTCTGCTTCTCCCTCTGACCCTCCTCCCTCTCATGCTCGCTGTCACTTATTCTCTCTCTCTCAAATAAATAAATAAATAAATCTTAAAAAAAAAAAAAACAGTGTAGCATTAGGTATCAAAATGTAAGGGGCACCTGGCTGGCTCAGTCAGTAGAGCAGGTGACGACCCCTGATCTCAAGGTTGTGAGTTCCAGCCCGGTGTTGGGCGTAGAGCTTGCTTTAAAAAAAAAAAAAAGGTGAAATGTACGTGCTCTTTGGTACAGCCTTCACGCCATTAAGGACACATGTCCAGATAACACATGAATGTGGGTGTATGTGCAGGGCAGGGTGGGGTCCGTGATGCACAGGGCCCCAAGGCTTCCACCCTGATGCTGTTCTCTGTTCCCCAGGGGCTGCACAGATATCATTTGCTGTGTGTTCCTCCTCCTGGCCATTGTGGGCTACGTGGCAGTGGGCATCATAGGTGAGTGGAGGAGGGCACAGGATTGGGCTTCCAAGGTGGGAGGACAAGCCACAGCCTCTAGGGCAGACATGGGGATGGTGGTGAGGAATGACAGTGCCTCAGTGTCCCTGGATCCCTCCACAGCCTGGACCCATGGGGACCCTCGGAAGGTGATCTACCCCACTGATAGCCGAGGCGAGTTCTGCGGGCAGAAGGGCACAAAAAATGCGTGAGTCTGGCTCCTTGGGGCCTGGTGGGACTGGAGAGGTGTGGGCAGGATGGCTTCATGAGCACTGGGGAGAAGGTTCTAGGCTCCCACCATCCCCAGCCGCTGTTCTAGGCCTCGAGGACACTACACTAAATGAGACATTAAGAGTCTTGTCCTCTGGGAGCTCACGATTTAGGGGAGGGACAGAGAGGAGACCGTCCTGGATCTGATGTCAAGCCGGGTGAACTAAACAGGTGAGCTAAAAGCAAGTTCAATCCAGGCTGTGCCACTCCCTGGCTGTATGAGCTAGGACGAGTGTCCCAACCTCTCTGGGCCTTTTTTTTCCTCATCTCTGAAACGGGGCTCATCCCAGTCCCACCGTCTTGAGGCTGTTGGGATGGTTAGATGAGCCACCAGGCAGAGCTTAGAATAGGGTTGCTGCTACTAGAGTTGTTTGCATTAGATATTACACACAGGGAGGTTGAGAAATCTTGAGTTTCCATCTCCCTTCCCCAATTCTAGGAACAAACCCTACCTGTTTTATTTCAACATTGTGAAGTGTGCCAGCCCCCTGGTCCTGCTGGAATTCCAATGTCCCACCCCTCAGGTAATTCGGCCGCTCCCCTATCTTCTTTGCTACCCCTGCTTTCCATCACCGGGTCCTTTTCTTCCCCGGTGAATGGGAGGTGGGGCCTCTGTCCTGTGTGGGGATCAGGTGTCTGTCTTGATCCCACCCAACCCCTGCCTCCTGCCCCTCCAAGATCTGCGTGGAGAAATGCCCCGACCGGTATCTCACCTACCTGAACGCTCACAAATCCCAGGACTTTCAGTACTACAAACAGTTCTGTGTGCCTGGCTTCCAGAACACCAAGGTGAGGGGAGCCTAGGGAGGGTGGGGGGGAGCGGGTGGAGGGTCCTGGCCTGGGGCATGAACCCCTCTCCCCGTTTCTTGCTAGGGTGTAGCTGAAGTGCTTCGGGATGGTGACTGCCCTGCTGTCCTCATCCCCAGCAAACCCTGTGAGTCTGGGGTTCCTCAAACTTGGGGGGGCAGTGGGGGAGGGGCGGCAGTGGGGGGGGAGGTTTCAGGGGCTCAGCCTGACTGGTCTCATTCCCTGCTCCACGCAGTGGCCCAGCGATGCTTCCCAGCCATCCACGCCCACAAGGGGGTCCTCATGGTGGGCAACGAGACGACCTATGAGGATGGGCATGGCTCTCGAAAGAACATCACAGAGCTGGTGGAGGGCGCCAAGTGAGGACCGCAGCCCGCCCACATCGGGGTCCTACTTCGGGGTCCTACTTTCCCCGGGTGGGCCAGGGTGTCCCCTGGGGCTGACCCAATCGGGGAGGGGCTCTAACATGAGCCTTGTCTGCTTGTCCCCAGGAAGGCCAACGGGGTCCTGGAGGCGCGGCAGCTGGCCATGCGGATATTTGAAGATTACACGGTCTCCTGGTACTGGATAGTTATGTAAGTTGGGAGGGAAAGTGGCCCCCCCAGTCTGTGTAGCCTGGGGCTGGTGAGAGGGTGCGGTCTGCTGATGCCCCCATTTTATCCCCAGAGGCCTGGTCATCGCCATGCTGATGAGCCTCCTCTTCATTGTCCTGCTCCGTTTCCTGGCCGGCATTATGGTCTGGGTGATGATCATCATGGTGATTCTGGTGCTGGGCTACGGTACGTCTCCCCATCCCTGCACCCTCCCCACTCCACAGCCCGCAAAATGCCTCTGCTCTCTGATCTGACAGTGGCCATCCAGAATCTTGTCCTAAGCCATCTGTCTTTTATTTGGCATATTTGTGAAGATGTGCATCTCAGCCTTGTTTATGGGAGTAGGCACTTGGAAATAACCTCCGTGTTTATCGATGGAGGATGAGTTAGATCATAGCCTTCCAGGTGGGACCTGGATCTGCATTTTATCTACATCCAAAAGCATTCTCAAGTAGACTACATGGTTAAAGATGTGTGTGTTAGCCCCAGACAGCTGGGGTTTAAAGGCCGACTCTGCCAGTTCCTTCCTTTGTGACCCTGGACAGGTGACTCAACCTCCCCATGCCTCAATTTCTTTCTCTATAAAGTGGGGCTAATTAGTATTTACTAGTTAGGAGGCTTAATGGGAAAAAGTGTACAGACGAGATGGGGGGAGGGCCCTGTAGGTCTCAGGCCCGTGCAACCCAGAGGCAATGCACAAAACCCAGTGCTTCACATTCTGATTCTTCAGATAAACATTCCAGGGGGAAAGATGTCTCATAGGCAGGCCAACGTGAGGACGCAGATATTAAAATATTCACGCTAATGATGGTTTCTAGCTGGGTGCTGGCATTTTAGGCAAATGGTTTTTGTTTGTTTTTAAGATTTTATTTTTTTTAAAAAGATTTTATTTATTCATTTGAGAGAGAGTGAGTGAGAGAGAAGGAGAGAACATGAGCTGGGGTGGGGGGCGCAGAGGGAGAAGGAGAAGCCGACTCTGTGCTGAGCGGGGAGCCAGACACGGGGCTCGATCTCAGGACCCCAGGGACCTGAGCCGAAGGCAGATGCTTAACCAAATGAACCACCCAGGTGCCCCTAAGATTTTATTTTTAAGTCATCTCTACACCCAGCGTGGGGCTCGAACTCATGACCCCCAGATCAAGAGTTGCATACTAAAAAAAAAAAAAAAAGAGTCGCATACTCTATCAACTGAGCCAGCCAGGCACCCCTGTTTTGTTTTGTTTTGTTTTTTACTTTATCTGCATTTTACAGTTTTATTCTACAAAAAGCTAAGGGGAATATTGAAAATCCCCGATGCCACCCCACGGGATGTTAATACCCACATCCTCAGTCCCCACCCATGAATCGTTGTTACCGGGTGGGAAGGAAAGCCTCAGGTCACAGAGCAACCTGGCACCTATTCAGCCACTCATTTATGCATGTGTGCATCCAGTCTGGATCGAGTGCCTGTGTGTCCCAGGCAGTTTTCTAGGTCCTGGGGGTGTGGGGAAGATGGACAAGAAATAATAAACCAGGGGGAGCCTGTGACTCTTGATCTTGGGATCGTGAATTTGAGCCCCATGTTGGGTGTACAGATTACTTAAAATCTTAAAAAATAATAATAATAAACCAGAAAACCCTCTAGAAGGTCCAAGCAGAGAGAAGGGCCAAGAAGTTGAGTGTGAGGGGGGAGGTGATTCGAAATGGGAGAAGTGGTTTGGGAAGGTCTCTTTAGACGGTGACTTCTGAGGGATGCCTGGGTGGCTCAGTTGGTCAGGTGTTTGCCTTCAGCTCAGGTCATGATCCCAGGGTTCTGGGATCAAGTCCCGCGTCAGGCTCCCTGCTCAGTGGGGAGCCTGCTTCTCTCTCTCCCTCTGCCGGCAGCTCCCCCTGCTTGTGCTCTCTCTCTCTGACAAATAAGTAAATAAAATCTTAAAAAAAAAAAAAAAGTGATATTTGAGTAGAGACAGGAGGGTGTGAGAAATCCAGTACTAAGCAGGGGGAACAGCAAGTACAAAGGCTCGGAGGCGGGGCGCCTGGGTGGCTCATTCGGTTAAGCATCTGACTGTTGATTTTGGCTCAGGTCATGATCTCAGGGTCCTGGGATCGAGCCCCAAATCGGGCTCCGTGCTCATTGGGGAGTCTGCTTGGGATTCTCTCTCTGCCTCTTTCCCTCCCCCTGCTCTCTCTCTCTCTCTCACAAATAATCAATCAATCAATCTTTACAAAGGCTCGGAGGCAGTTACAAGCAATGGCAGCCGCTCTCAGCTTTGGTTCTTGCTTCTGCTAAATGGGGGTGCTCCCACCTGCTCTGCAACATTGGGGGAGCAGCCAGTGGACTGAGGTCGGTCCCCTGTGCAGGAATATTTCACTGCTACGTGGAGTACGTGCGACTGCGGGGCGAGGCTGGCTCCGACATCTCCCTGGTGGACCTTGGCTTCCAGACAGACCTCCGCGTGTATCTGCACTTGCGGCAGACGTGGATGGCCTTCAGTGAGTCCCATCCCCTCCCCGCATCCTGCCCCCGGTGAGGCCTGGGAGGGAGTGGGGACAGGCGGCTGGCAGACTGGGCCCCCCTCTGCCCCCCACAGTGATCATTCTGAGCATCCTTGAGGCCATTATCATCTTGCTGCTCATCTTCCTGCGGAAGAGAATTCTCATCGCCATTGCGCTCATCAAAGAAGCTAGCAGGTGGGTGCCAGGGTGCCCCGGGGCTGGGCTGGGGTGGTCCCGTGGCTGCTCGGGCCCTGATGCCTGTCTCTACTCCTCCCCAGGGCTGTGGGATACGTGATGTGCTCCCTGCTGTACCCACTGGTCACCTTCTTCCTGCTGTGCCTTTGCATCGCCTACTGGGCTAGCACTGCTGTGTATCCACCCTCAGACCTGGATCCCCGACCCTGGGGGTGGCTAAGGGCCGAACTGGCCTGGAAGTGACCTGCAGCTTCGGGGGGTGGGGGCAGACCAGAACCCGGTAGGGGAATGGATCCTTTCTCACAAGCCACCGGGGCCCCAATCCCAAACCTCAGGCTCCTTAATGAACCTCCAGCTTCCTGTCCACTTCCAACGAAGCCATCTATAAGATCTTTGATGGTGGCACCTGCCAATTTGCTGGGAAAACCTGCAACCCTGAGGTGGGGGTCGACTATTTCCCCAGCAGCCCACAGAGTCTCTGAAACCTCTCATCCCTGCCTGGGGACCATTCAGCAAACATTCGGTGCCTGTTGTATGCCAGTGCTGGATGTGGGGAGCAGGGTGGGGGAGAGATCCAACTTGGCAGCCCCCAGCCCACCCTGACTACTGAACCACCCACCTTTCTCCCGTTGACTTCATTTCCTGCCCCATACCCCTCCCTTAACCCAATGACAGCCAGGTCTTGCCTCTAGATCCCCTTCCTTGCCATTCACAAGCCCCTCTCCTGATCCCTGTGGTCTTCATACCGATCTCTGCCACTCTTGTCCTTGTCCATGTGGCCACTCTCCTGATGCATGACCCAGCCCTGATCCCCAGGGTAGCTTATCCTGCCTCACTAACTGCCCCCCATGAAGTCAACGATCCTGTCTTGCTTCTGGAACCCCTTTTAGAAGCCCCTATAACTGAACCTCCAGTCCCTTGACTTACCTCTGATTCCCACGACTCCTGTCCCACCTCACGGTCTATCTGACCCAGACCTGATGCCCAGAAGCCACTCTGACCCCCTGGCCCCTGTGTTGTGACCCAGCTCTGCATCCCTCCCACAGACCTTCGCCTCCTCCAATGAATCCCGCCTGTGCCCTGGTGCCCACTGCCAGTTTGCTTTCTACGGGGGTGAGTCGGGCTACCATCAGGCCCTGCTGGGCCTGCAGATCTTCAATGCCTTCATGTTCTTCTGGCTGGCCAACTTTGTACTGGCCCTGGGCCAGGTCACGCTAGCTGGGGCCTTCGCCTCCTACTACTGGGCCCTGCACAAGCCAGACGACCTCCCTGCTTTCCCACTCTTCTCTGCCTTCGGCCGGGCGCTCAGGTGGGACTCCAGGTGGCCTGGGAGTGGGGGCGAGATCGGGTTGAGGAGCCTTGGCGCGGCCGCTGACCACCCCCTTGGCCCTCAGGTACCACACAGGCTCCCTGGCCTTTGGTGCCCTCATTCTGGCCATTGTGCAGATCATCCGAGTGATGCTCGAGTACTTGGATCAGCGCCTGAAAGGTGCGGCCCTCGGGTGGCTTGCTTTGGCTGTTGGGGGGCAGGGCTGAGGGGCGGATCGGGGATTGGTTTATGGGGGGCGGGGTTAGGACGATGGGACTGTGATTGGTTTCTGCTTGGGGTGAGGAGGGTGGAGTGGGGAGTTTGAGCAATTAGTTCCCAAGGTGGAGGAATGGCTGAGGGAGCCCATTGGGTGGAGTTCTTACTTCTGGGGATGGGGGCGGAGCGGGACCAAGAGGCCTGGGCCACCATTGGTTCCTGAAGAGGCAAAGATTTGTTTGTGCCGAGAAGGGCGGGGCCGAGGCGTGTTTCTTTTTGACAGCGGCGGGGCTGGGATTGGTTACTTTGGGGGGTGGGGCCAAGGAGGCGGCGATGATTGGCTTCTGCCTGGGAGGCGGGGCCAGGGCAGTAGTGTGGGTTGTGATTGGTTCCCCCCTGGAGGCTGGGTTGGAAGGCTTCACGGTAGGGCCCTTCCTCGGGGTCTGGGCTGAGAGTCCTGGGCGCCGTTGGTTCCTACTTGAGTGAGGGGCAGGACCCCGGGGGTTCTGCATCAGGTTTCCTCTCCTTGTCTCTTTGAGTAGGTGAGCTCCGGAAATCCTGGACTGTGTGCATGTAACGAAGAGGTGGGGGGGGGTGGATCCCTACCAGGGGTCTCCCCTCACCTCTGCATCCCTCCCTTCTCTCTTAGCCGCCGAGAACAAGTTTGCCAAGTTCCTCATGACCTGTCTCAAATGCTGCTTCTGGTGCTTGGAGAAGTTCATCCGATTCCTCAACAGGAATGCCTACATCATGGTGAGGAGGCCTGGGACGCAGAACCAGCCCACCAGCCCCTGCTGGGGACGAGGAACCCTCATTCCCAGCCAGTGGGACTGATCCCCCCTCCACCTCCTCCCCCTAGATCGCAATCTATGGCACCAACTTCTGCACCTCGGCCAGGAATGCCTTCTTCCTGCTCATGAGAAACATCATCAGGTCAGGGAAAGCATGGCCCTCGGGCTGCCTCCCTCCTCCCCCAGTCCCTGAGCCCGCCTTCATGCCTGCTTCTCACTGTCCCCTGCAGAGTGGCCGTCCTAGACAAAGTTACCGACTTCCTTTTCCTGTTGGGCAAACTTCTGATCGTGGGTAGTGTGGGTGAGTGCTGCTGGCCAGCCCGTGGGGCTGTGGGAGCCTGCCGGGGTGACTTGCGAAGTGCTTTTGGGCCCCCACATCTTCTTTTGTGACAAGCGTGTCGGGGTGACTTGTACAGTGCTGTTGGCCCCCCCTTCTTTTGTGACGAGTGTCATGTTCTCTGAGGTCGTGGGCAGGGGGCTTCCTTTAGCCAGAACCCTCATCCATCTTGGTTTCCTCTCTCTCTTTAGGGATCCTGGCTTTCTTTTTCTTCACCCACCGGATCAGGATTGTGCAGGACACAGCGCCGCCCCTCAATTATTACTGGGTCCCTATACTGGTATGGACCTTTGGGGATGCGTGGGGGTCCAGGGAGAAGGAGGTGCTGGGGCCTCCTGGTCTCTTTTGACTAGACAGATGTGGATGGAGATCACAGGTGGGGGATTGATGATTTATTCAATCTGTAAACATGTAGTAAGCACCTACTGTGTACCAGGCCGGGGGCGGGAGGGGTGGCAGGAAAGGCTTCCCTCCAGAGGACCTTACCTTTCAGAAGCAAATAGACCTCATGATTATAGACTGATCCGTGCCACAGGGGAGAGTTACAGGGAACCGTTAAACTGTTAGAGCCTGTGGTGGAGGATCTGGGCACTTTGGAAGTGATGTCGGATCTAAGATCTGAAGGAGATACGGGGAACCTCCAGGCACAGGGATCCACAAATACGGAGGCCCTGAGGTGGGCCTATGCCAGGAATAGTGAGGAGACTGGTGTAGGGGGGAGGAGGTGGGGATAAGGGCAGGGAGGTGGTGGGGCCATGAAGGGGTAATGTCATCACCCTGAGAGCAGTGCAGGCCTTGGAGCCCAATGACCTAGATTTTTATCTGAGTTCTCTATTTGCTCGCTCTAAGATGAGTCAGTTTGGGCAAGTTATTTAATCTCTCCATGGTCCACTCAATTCAATCCGTAAGTGTTTATCAGATACCTGCCAAGGCCCTGTGAGTCTCCAAATTGTTGGGGGGTGTGGCCGTACGTGGGACAGATACAGTCTAGTGGGGATGAGGGCATTATGCCTGTAACGCCCTAAACACGCATAAAATTGCAGCCAGCCAAAGGTCTCAGAGGACAGGCATGCAGTGCTAGGAGAGCATAAAACAGGGTCTAGATGTCAGAAGCAACTTCTTGGAGGAGGTGGTATCTGAGGACTTCATGTTTGAACTGAAAACAGAAGGATAAGAAGACAAAAACTTGACTAAGTCAGGACAACAGCATGTGCAAAGGCCCTGGGGTTGAAGAAAACAAGGAGTGAATGGCAGGACTTAGTATGTTATTCTAATGAGGGCTTGTTAGCAGGGAAATGACAGGATCCGAGCCTGGGAGGGTGTGGGGAGTGGGAGTTGCTCTAGGAGCTGGGGTGGAAACAGCTTGGCTCCCCTTGCCTAGACGGTGATCATCGGCTCCTACCTGATTGCCCATGGCTTCTTCAGTGTCTACGGCATGTGTGTGGACACGTTGTTCCTCTGCTTCTGTGAGTGACCCCTCAACCCAACCTTGCCAGGCCCTGGCTGCCTTCTCCCCTCTGGGCATAACATCTGATGGGGCTATGTATTCAACGGCCAGGAGCCCCCCAGCTTCCCCGGGGACTAGCTGTTCCGCATCAGAGGGCCCTGGCATGCCTTCTCGGCCTCCTCCCTCTGCTCGGAGCTGCTCCATCCTGTTGCCCCCTGGTCCAGGGTGCAGCTAGAACGCTGTGCCCCTGGGCCCTCGGCTTTGGAGTTTCCGGCTTTGTTGGGGGAGGATCTGTGGCTGCTACTAACTCTGGTCTCTCCATCTGTCTGTTTTTTTTTTTCTTTTCCTCTACTCCATGCCTGCTGGCTTCCCTGTTCTTCCCTGCCTCCCTCTTTCCCTCCCTTCCTGACCACCCCATTTTCCCCCTGCCGGTTCCTGGGGGGAGCCCAGGTGAGGACCTGGAAAGGAATGACGGCTCTCAGGAGCGACCCTACTTCATGTCGCCCGAGCTGAGAGACATCCTGTTGAAGGGGAGTGCGGAGGAGGGGAAGCGGGCAGAAGTTGAGGAGTAGAGAGGGAGGGAGGCGTGGGGGCCAGGCAGGCCTCCTCGTTTCCTCCCTGTAGACCGGGGGTGCATGCGGGGCAACCCTGCCTGGGAGTGTGGGGAGCGTGTACGTGTCCCATTCCCGAGCCCACCACAGCCTGCCCCTCTCCAGTCCCAGTGTGTCTTGCTTCCTAACCCTCTGAGCCTTCTCTGTGGCCCTCATCCTCCCACCCTGTCCCTGGAGGCCCCTGCCCATGGGCTCCCCTCATGCCACCGTCTTGGGGGCCTCTCTCCACAGTGGAGGACCTGGAGAGGAATGATGGCTCAGCTGAGAGGCCTTACTTCATGTCTCCCAACCTCAAGAGGCTCTTGAACAAAACCAACAAGAAGCTGGCTGAGTCCTAAAGGCCCCCCGCTCTCCCCCCACCTCTCCAGAAGTCTCACACTGGGTGCTCGGCAGCTGGGTCAGAACCCCTGGCCGCCTGGGCTCACCTGAAGTCCGATCACTGCCGCCTCCCCCCACCCTCCCCAGCCATCCAGTTACCGCTGGATTCCAGGGACCTGGAAGATTTGGGGCCTCTCCTCCCTATGCCAAGGGGCAGTTGGAGTTTTCACAGGCGGCGCCCCAGGACTGCACGCATAGGTCACTCCAGCCCTTGCTGGCCCGGATGGAGAGAAGTCTGGTGAGGCCTCTTGATGTCTGGCAGGCAGGGGGGCCCGACCTCTGTGGGCCGCCTCATGCTTCCTGTTCTCCTCTTCCGATGGGGCAGCATCTGTGTCTGCAAGAGTGATGACCAAGCTCCGGCCCCTGAGGCCCCCCGTTCACTCGTGTCTGCTCTGGCCAGGACTGAGCACCTTCTCAACGGCTGAACAGCTGCCTCATAGGCTGCCATACGCGTTTCTTTATTATTATTTTTTAACCCGGACATGCATTAAAGGGTCTATTAGCTTTTTTCTGTCTGTCTCCACGGCTGAGATGGGGCCAGCTGCGGAGTGCCTTGTGTCATGCCCTCCCTGCTGGGGTGGGAGTGGCGAGGCCAGGTGGGGGTGGCTCCTGGCATGGGAGGCCACGGCAGGGGTGTCCTGGAAGGAGAGGGAGTGAGTCTGTCGGGGGAGGGCTGCTGGGATCGGGGAGCAGACCGGTGTGGACAGACCAGAGCAGGAGGGAGGAGCCCGCTAACAGCTGCTTAATTAATGGAAACCTGCTGGCTGGCTGGAGGCGTCCGGCCCAATGTCTCCCCTTCTCCCGCCGGTGCCGACAGCTCTCTCTGTGAGAGAGCAAGCAGCTGAATCCACCTGAGGGACGATGTCAGGGGAAGGGGTTGGCGCAGATGCTGTGGGCAAACCCGGGCCCCCCCCCCGTCACCTCACTTTGAGGGATCCTTTTGCCAAATTCGTTGAACTCCGGGGACCTGGTCTCCCGGCTCCCCCTTCGCCCTATCCCCGGCCCCCTGACTTCATGTCTTTGCTCATCAGCACCACGGCGGCACCCCAGAGAGGGAGAAACCCAGCCTGGGGTCCCAGTCTCCTGTGCCTGCCCGCCAGCCCTCAGGCCCCCCGTTCTGTCTGCACACTCTTGCGTGTTAACTGCATTCCAACCACTAATAAAGTGCCTATTGTACAGAGCCCGGGCCTGGAGTGTTTGTGGAGGGAGTAGGAGGCTGGTGGGAGGAACCCCGGCTTCGAGTGCCCTGGGATTGAGTCTCTGAGCTGGGGCGAGTCTCCCCGGGGAAGGAGGGAGGGCAGGAAGCCCTCCGACTGCTGGCCCCATCTCTGCCTGAATCCCACCACGCAGGCAGCTCAGGTTTCTCCTGAACAAAATGCCTTTTTTTTTTTTTTTAAGATTTTATTTATTTGACAGAGAGAGACAGCGAGAGAGGGAACACAAGCAGGGGGAGTGGGAGAGGGAGAAGCAGGTTTCCCGCAGAGCAGGAGCCCGATGTGGGGCTCGATCCCAGGACCCTGGGATCATGACCTGAGCCAAAGGCAGACGCTTAACAATTGAGCCATCCACGTGCCCCCAAAATGCCTCTTATTAGGGTCTGATCCCTAGACTCCAGAAGGCAGTGACGGCCTGTCCACCTCCCGCCCACCTCCTCAGTCCCATGGCCTGGACACATGCCCCCAGGCCTGCTTTGTCCCCAGGCCCAGGCACCTGAGGCGCCCACAGGCTAGTGCAGTCTCTTTGAACCTATAAAGCTGCCAAGAGCTGAGCCCTGCCCTGCTGCCTGAAGGCTCGCTGCTGCCCCCTGCTGCCAGCTGTCACTGTCAGCTAGCTGGGCCACTGCCTTTCCCTGTACTCCCACCCTTGGAATTTTTCTTCAATAGCCACCATTTCTTGAGTACTTCCTCTCTGCATACCATATATACCACTTTTATTACTCTCCTCGATAACTGAGGCTGGGAGGTTGGGTTACATTTCTGAAGGTGGCCAGTGGGAAAGTGGCTTAGAAGGCACTTGAACCCAGGTCTCCTTGACCCCAGGCCCTTACCCGCTACCCTGTACAGACCCCAGAGAGTGTCGCCTCCTTGTCTTGAGTTTGTTCTTTTCCTTATCCCCAGTTCCTGTTAGCCCCGCCTCCAAAATACCTCCCAAACCTACCCACTTTCTCCCCATCTTCAGCTCCCAGCCCCCATTATCACCCACCTGAACCAACGCAGTCCCTTACCCACGTCCCTGGCTCCTGCCATCACCTCCCCTTCTCCACGGTTCCTCACACAGGTGCAAAAGGGTGCTTGTAAACACTCTAGTAAGTTCACACCCCTTCTCTGCTCAAGAACCCTCCATGGCTCGCACCTTATTCAGCATAGCAGCCAAAGTCTTCACTGCGGCTCATGAGGCCCTGCCCCCATCTGCCTCAGGGGCTCCCCCTTGCTGACTCATCCAGCCACCCTGGCCCCAGGGCTTGTGCCTGAAATGCTCCTCACCTGGCTCTTTGTGTGGCTATCTCCTCATCCTTTGGCTTTCAGCTCAGGAATCACCTCCTCCAGGAAGTCTTCTGGGCTCATCAAAGGCCTCTCTTGGTGACCACACATCACCCTCTTTATTTTTCTCATGGCATTTGTCACAATCTGCAAGTATTTGTCTTTTCACTTCATAATGGTTAGCCTCCCCACCCAGCATGTCCGCTCAAAGGGGAAAGAGATCTGGCCTATTTTTTCCCCCCACCTTATCCCAGAGCAGGGCAGAGTGCGTGGTACACAAAGGCACAGAACAGCTGAATGACTGCAAAGGGCTTGGCACAGTGCCTGGCCTGGTGCACAGCGTGTCCACTGTTACTAGTGTGTTAGCATACGCCAGCATCTAAGTTTCCAGTCTTTTATGCATGCTCAAAACTCTCCGGCTGCTGTGTGTGGAGATGGTACCATACAAAAGTGGGAGCAGGAAGACCAATGAGGTTACTGGAGGGGCGCCTGGCTGAGTCAGTACAGCCTGTGACTCTGGGTTTCAGGGTCGTGAGTTTGAGCCCCTGGGTTGGATGTGGAGCCTACTTTAAAAAAGATTTTTGGGGCACCTGGGTGGCTCAGTCAGTTGGGCGTCTACCTTTGGCTAAGGTCATGATCTCGGGGGGGGGTCCTGGGATTGAGCCCCATGTCGCCTCCCTGCTCAGTGGGGAGTTTGCTTCTCCCTCTGCCCCTCCCCCCTGCTTATGCACGTTCACTCTCTCAAATGAATAAATGGAATCTTTAAAAAAAAATTAAATTAAAAAAAGGTTACTGCACTAATCTGGGCACGTGCTGTTGGTGGACTGGACTCAGGTGGTCTTGGTGAAGATGATGAAAAGCATGCAGATTTTGCATGTCATTTGAAGACAGAGCTCGACTTGATTGATTGCATGTGCAAGAGAGAGGACTCAAAGCAGCAGGAGGAAGCGGGGCTGAGGGGAGCAAGCTCAGGCAGAGTCCCGTGGAGGGCACCTGTTGCTTGAGCCCGCAGGGAGCTTGGGCGGATAAGTGACATCTCAGAGCTGTCCTGAACTGGTAGGTCACGGACTAACGGTGGCCCAGGAGCTGACGATCCCAGGCACATCTGATTCTCCTGGGCGTGGAGGCAAAGTGTCCAGTATGACCCAGTCTGATCCTCTTGAGAGTGTTGGCAACGTGGTCCCAAGCCCAGGGTAGTTCTCTGAAGAGAGTTGGTGGGCAGGCAGTTGTGCAAAAGCCCGTAAAGCCCAGGCAGAGATGATAAAGCCGGGCCGAAGGGATCCAGGCAGGTCGGTGTATTTTGACTTGCTTCATACAAAATCTCCAAGGGAAGCGGTCACATAGATGGTTGGATGTGTCGGGACTTCACAGGAGAATTCTAGGCTGGAGGCATGTGATTGGGAGTGTGTTTTGATGGTCTTTGAGATCGTGGGGATGGCTGAGATCACCTGGGGAGTTAAGTGTCCAGAGAGGGGAGGTCTGAGCCCCGGGGAGAAGGAAAAAAAGTGGACTCAGGGGAGAGCCAGAGAGCGGCAGCATCTGGAGCTGTGTGGAAGGCAGAAAGCGTGGGCACAATTGCTCCTGGCTTTAGTGTGGGAGCAAATGAATGGAGCGACTATTTTCTAGCGCGGTAAGGACGTCAGCGGAGGGCGCCTGGGTGGCTCAGTTGGTTAAAGCAACTGCCTTCGGCTCAGGTCATGATCCTGGAGTCCCGGGATCGAGTCCCACATCGGGCTCCCTGCTCAGCGAGGAGCCTGCTTCTCCCTCTGACCCTCCCCCCTCTCATGTACTCTCTCTCAAATAAAAAATAAATAAATAAATAAATAAAATCTTAAAAAAAAGAAGAAGAAGGACGTCAGTGGAGGGCAGAGCATCTGACGTTGGAAGCCGTAACAAGGTGTGAAAAATTGGGGGAACACCGCATGAATGAGCAATGTTAGGACTGTGGGGTTTTTCTCTCCCAAACTCACCAAGGTGGGAGGTGCAGGCAGAAGTGGATTTAGTTTGGGGTTGACAAAGAGGCGCAGGGGCTTGAGGGTATGTGCAAGGGGAGATGCAGGAGGGATGCTAGCTTTCTGCTGTCCAAAAACCGCCCCTAGCTTTCAAAGCACTCGGGGTGAAAGCCAAGGTCTCTGGGGCCCTGCAGGACCTATCCACCCTTTCTTGGACGGCCCTCCCTCCCACCTCTCACCCTAGCCCCCTTCCAGTGCCTCAGACCTCTTTGCTGCTCTTTCCCTAAGCACGGTCAACCTCTGGGACTTTGTACTGGTTGTTCCCTCTGCCTGGAATGCTCATCTCCCAGCAAGCTGCGTGGCCTCAGTCCCTCGCTCCCCGTAAGGACTTTGCTGTGCACTGCGCAACTCAAAATGTCACCTGCCCCAGCCCCGCATCACCACCGCGCTGCTTTATTTTCATCCACTGCACTCGCCACTACCTTGCTTATTGTTTATCACCTGCCTCCCCAGTGAGGTCAGCTCCACGAGGGCAGGGCCATGGGATGGTTTGTTCGCTGTGTCCCCAGCAGCAGCTCCGCGCTGCACAGCTTCAAGGCCAGCTCCTCCCACCCTCCCCGATGGTCTGTGTCACCGGTGGGCTGTACGCAAGCTCTTTTCTGCTTGGGTTGGCCAGCATTCATTTCTGTGGTTTGCAGCTCTGAGAGGTACCAATCCAGAATACTCCACGTGGTGCGGCCAGGCCAAGGGGAGGGAGCCCGCTGCCCTAGCGGAAAGGAGGCCTGCAGGCATGGGTGTGTGGGCTAGTTACAGGCTGGCGGAAAACAAAGTGGCTCTGGCAACTGACAGACACAAAGAGGTCTTCCAATTCTGTAACATTCTCGAACAGGTAAAGCTAATCCAGGGGATGTAATAGGGCCAGGGATTGGCTAGGGGCAGGAGGGAGATTCCTGGGGCTGTGCCGACGCCCCTTATCTTGATTCGGGTGGTGCTCACACAGATGCATATGTAAACAGTTACCAAGATGTACCCGTAAATGATTGTATTATGCCTTCATTGAAAAAAAAAGTGGCTTCAGGGAAATGGGGAGCTCCTCTTCGGCTCCTGTCCGGGAGGTTGGGCTGACTTGGGCACAGTGGGGGCCAGGTGTGGTGGGTGACCCACTCATGCATTTACTCACTGTATCGAGTGCTCTAAGCCAGGGTGAACCAGAACCATGTTCCCTGGTCTGAGTTTACTCTCTGGCCAGAGAGACAGATAATAACTAAATATGTAACAAGTGGTGATAGACACTTTGAAGAAAAATAAAGCAGGATAATCTGACAGTGCTGTTTGAGAAATGGTGGTCAGGGCAGCTGGAGCAGGGAGCTCAGAGAAGTGAGGGAGGGAGCTCTGAATACCTGAGGGAAGAGAGTGTTTCAGGCAGAGGGTACGGCCAGTGCAAAGGCCCCGAGGTGACAGGATGCTTGAGTGAATGGAGGAAGGTGTGAAAGGACATGTCAAACTGTAGATCCCAGGCTCACACCCTCCCAGCCCACCTGCCCGAGCAGAAAGACCTTCTATTTCTCAGATGACTGGAGGCAAGTCCCAGAGTGGCCTAGTCTTTGGCCAGTTCTGGTGAAACACCATTTCTGCACCAGTCACTGGACCAGGAAAGAAGTGGGGTTTTGATCAGCCAGATCCAAGGCAGAGACTGGGTGGTGGAAACACAGTGAGGGAGAGGTGGTTCCCCAAGGGAAAACCTTGGTTTTCAGAACAAAGGGGGAACGGAGACCCAGCAGGCCAAAGCGACCGGCAGCCAGCTGCTCTGTGGGATGAGAGCAAGAGCAAGAACTAGCTAGAACAGCAGGAACTTCAGGACGGCCTAGAGGGCCCTGGCAGGCGAAGATGACGAACTCCAGGTGGCTGGGGTCCTACATACACTTGGCCCGTATGATAGCATCGCTCTGCGGCCATGCCGGTTTTTCTCCCCGCGTCTCAACATCCTGGGGCTCAAACTTATGTGGCCATGATACGGCTCCACTTTCACTACTCGTTCTTTTAATGTAAAATATTGCTGGGGCGCCTGGGCGGCTCAGTCGGTGGAGTGTCAGATTCTTGGTTTTGGCTCAGATCATGATCTCAGGGTCGTGAGATCAAGCCCCGCATTGGGCTCTGCACTTTGCGGGAAGTCTGCCTGGGATTCTCGTTCTCCCTCTGCCCCTCTCCCTGTCACATGCGCGCACGCGCGTGCTCTGTCAAAATAAATATGTTTACTTATAAAATTAAATTTATTTTGTGAGAGAGAGTGCTAGCATGAACAGGGTGGGGGCAGAAGGAGAGGGAGAGGCAGATTCCCCACTGAGCAGGGAATCCCACGACCCCGAGATCAAGACCTGAGCTGAAGGCAGACGCTTAACCAACCGAGCCACCCAGGTGCCCCAAATATAAAATCTTTAAAATATGTAATTGCTGCAAAATACACATAAAAATTACCACCCAAACCATTTTTAAGTGTACAGCTCAGTGACATGAAGTACATTCACACTTTAGTGCAACCATCACCACCCTTCACATCCAGAACATTTTGTTCTTCCCAAATGAAAACTCTGTCCCCATTAAACACAAACTCCCCCTCCCACACGCACCCACCATTCTACTTCCTGCCTCTATGAATCGAACTCTTCCAGAGACCTCTTATGAGTGGAGTCACACAGTATTTAGCCTTTTGTGCCTAATTTCATTTAACGTAACATCCTCTAGGTTCATTCACATTGTAGCATATGTCAGAATTTCCTTCTCTTTTAAGGCTGTAGAATACTTAACATTCCCTTGTCTGCATATATCACAACTTGTTTATGTGTTCATCGACAGACACTTGGGTTATTTCCACCTTTTGCCTATTGTGAATCATGCTGCTATAAACAGGGGTGTGCAAGTATCTTGAGTCCCTGCTTTCATTTCTGGTGGGCATATACTCAGAAGTGGAATTGCTGGATATGTTGTTTAATTTGGGGGAGAATACACCATGTTGTTTTCTTGCTCCATCTTTTAGCTGAGCTTTCTTCCTGGTTGGTTTCATTCTGTCAAGTTCTTTCATCAAGGTCTACTCCCGGCTGCACCCCCACCCCACCTGGTATTTCCCTGGCTTCAAGAATAGAACAACAAGGGCTTCTCATGCAGAGTCCCCGGCCTGGGGCTCACTGGCTCTGACTGGCTGGATTTGGGTCCCTTACTCCTAAGCCAATCACTGTGTCCATGCCATGGACCTAGTTTCAGAGTATGATAGCAGGGACTTGTCAACTGAACTCCAGACTGAGCAAGGAAGAGGGGAAGTTCCCCAAAACACTGTGGTCCACCCACGTCCACTCCGCTGAGAGGGGAGGAAGGCAACAGGCATGGGTCAAAAAGGATTCAGAAGGAAAAGTCCCTCAGTGTGATTGGGGTTAGGGGGCTGAAGTGCGAGAAATCTCTGAAGAGGAGGAAGGCAAGAAATGGAGAGCATGTTCATGAGAACACTAAAGTCCCCGAGGAAGACAGAACCTGGCTAGACAGAGGGAAGGCAAGAGGAGGGGACAGACCTTACTCTTCAACTGTTGAGGGAGAGGCTGTAATGGGGACAGGGGGTGCATAGCCAGATGACAGGGCATGTCAGGGCAGGGAAGTCAGAGAATGGTTGTGCATACAGGGATTGATAACCATGTAGTGCTGGAAAGGCAAGGGCAGTAGTGGGAGGCTGCATCAGGGTGGAGATGAAGGGACAAGAGAGGGCAGGTGGCACCTTGGGGCTTCAGCCTTGCATGGTGACCAAAGAGAACACAGACAAGGAGCAGGATGGATTGTAGCTTGTCAGAAGATTGGGCTGAAAACCTCTCATCCGGCCACTCCTGGTGGGTGGGGTTGGGGTGCCTCCAAGAGAACGTACTTTTTTTTTTTAAACTTATTTACTTATTTGAGAGAGCGAGCACACACACATGCGTTGAGTGGGTGGGGAGGCGCAGAGGGAGGGAATTTTCAAGCAGACTCCCCGTGGAGTGCGGAGCCCGACTCGGGGCTTGATCTCAGGACCCATGAGATCATGACCTGAGCCGAAACCAAGAATCAGATACCTAACCACCCTGGAGCCCCCAGACCGCACTTTTTAAGGGAGCCTGGTTTCCTTGACACTCCAACTGCTGCCCAGCAGCCCTTACTACAAAATCCAGGTTGGATGAGCCACCAGTCCGATAGGTAACAATCAGAACCACACCAGCTTCCCCAGCACTCATTCCATGCATCCTTAGCAAACCCTTGAGATTGAAAAACTCCTCAAATCTGCCCTGGGCTCCTCTGTGAAGACTGCAGTTTGATCTAAAGCCTTTGCTTATAACCATGATCCTATCTACCCCTTTCTGTGTTTGGGGCCGCCTCAAAAGCAAGTTCTTCAGAAATCTAATCTTCGGGGGCACCTGGGTGGCTCAGTCGTTAAGCGTCTGCCTTCGGCTCAGGTCATGGTCCCAGGGTCCTGGGATCGAGCCCCACATTGGGCTCCCTGCTTGGTGGGAAGCCTGCTTCTCCCTCTCCCACTCCCCCTGCTTGTGTTGCCTCTCTCTCTGTGTCTCTGTCTGTCAAATAAATAAAATCTTAAAAAAAAAAAAAAAAGAAATCTAATCTTTGGCCCCTCCCAAAAACCATCTATGGACTTGGGAGTCGGAAAACTAGAAACCTTCCGCGTTCTGCCACTTGGTAGCGCTGTTAGCCTAGTCAAGTTGGCACGCCCGCTGAGCCTGTTCCTTGAAGTGTCCCGAATTGCTGGTCTCTAATTTGTTAAAGCCAGTTATCACCTTGCTTGTCATGATGACCCTAAACAATCTAAATTTACTTTAACCAATTTTACCTGAATACAAGGGCCCTTAAATTTACCAAAACTTTCTTCAGTCTCAAGCTCTATTTAGGAGAGATCTCCAAATTGGTGAAGTGGGGGGGAGCAAGACGCAGAATGTCTACATTTGTGTGAAAAACGGCAAAAAATAAATAAAAAATAAATCTAAGCAACTCTATGAATAAAACACCGTTGTAGAGTTACACACAAAACTTAACACTGGCTGCTAAGGAGGGGAGGCTGATTGATTTAGTCCTCACACTCTTGAACTTTTGACATTTTGTATCAGGTGAACAGATTATCTGTTCAAAATCCTAAATAAAAGGTAAATAGGAGAAAAGCAGTAGGTAGAGTATGCACCCATTTCTGTAACATTTTTACATCTTACTTTTTTTTTTAAAGATCCCATTCGTTTATTTGCTAGAGAGAGAGAGAGAGAGAGAGAGAGAGAGAGACAGTACAAGCAGGGGGAGCGGCAAGCAGAGGGAGAAGCAGGCCCCCCGCCGAGCAAGGAGCCCGATGCGGGGCTCGATCCCAGGACCCCAGGACCATGACCTGAGCCGAAGGCAGACGCTCAACCGACTGAACCACCCAGGCGTCCCACATCTTACCTTTTTAAGAATAGTTATCATTTTGAGGCATTTATTCCGCACACAGAATTGTGCCAAGTGCCAAGTGCTTATCTACAAAATCGTAACCATTTTGTAGATAAGGAAACGGAGGCTCAAGAGAAGTGGGCTGTTTTTGGTCACACCGGGGGACTCAAACCTAGAGCAGATACTGGGTCTTGCATCCTTAACAAAGGCGCTTACATCCCTACATTTCTGCTAGGAAAAACCATTACTATGCCGTTAAGTCTTTAACTCACTTTCAAGAAGGAAACCTTTTCAATAATTCCTTGTTCCGAGTCCCGGCAGTTTCTGAACAACAACCTCGCACATGACAACGTTCCTAATAACGAGGTCTGTCAAGCGCCAGCTTGATTCTGACACTGGAGGGGAGCGGGGCTTCCTGTAGGCAGACTGTATGTACATCGGGGATCTCACGAAACTCCGGGAGGATGCAACAACAACGGGCTTGAAAAGAGAAAGCGCTCGGTCCCCGGCGCCTTAACAACCCCGAGCTGTGGTTGGCCGAGCTTGTGACCGCAGACCCGGCTCTCACACAAGGATGTGAATCCTCCAGCTGGGCCTGTTTCTCCACCTGTGAAAGGGACACTAGAAGACCCCTAGCAGCTGGGCTCTGTCCTCTGGAGGCCGGGCCCGGCAGGGCGGCCAGACGCTACACTGGGGGTTTGCAGGACCAAAGAACTGGAGCGCTCACCGGCGCCGGTCCCGGGGCAGCAACAAGAAGATCTGTCCGGCCGTTGCTGACACCCGAATCTCGGGTCTTCTTGGCCTCTAGCGAGAGATGCAGAGAGAGAGGAGGAAGCTCCGCCAGGTAACCTCGGACGGAGGACTAACCTCCCCGACCGAAATCCGGCCACTATGAGGACACTCACGTGCCTCGCTCTCCGAGCCGTTTCCGCCAACGTACACATGAGCGACGGGCGTAAGATGGCAACCGCGCAGGCGCATAGACTCACAGCAGGGGAGACTCCGCCCCTCGACCTGGATCACGTGGTAATGCCGCTTAAAATCGCCATTGGAAAAAAAGAGCAGCGACCACATCACATGACTCAGACCTACCAATACAGCAAAGGGCAGCGCCAAATTCCTTGTCACGTGGCCAAGGAGGCCTCTACATTGGCCACTGTCACATGATCAAGGCCTCGAAACGTTTCGATGCCACGTGACCAGCAACGCAACGGCTGCGCTCCTGCCACGTGACTGAAGCCCACCTTATCTCTTTTCGTCGCTCCCTCCCTCCCCGGCTTGGCCTGCGTCAAGCGGCAACGCGGCGGCAGGGGGCGGGGCTCCAGCGATCACGTGGCCCGCACCTCCCCGGCGCGCGCCCGTCCGCCCGCTCGCCCCCGGCCCCGGCTCCTCCTCCTCCTCTTCTCGCCATTGCAGTTGGACTCAGCAGCCCGGTGCGCACCGCGTGGCTTTTGGGGGGAGACCCCGGCGGGCTGTGGCAGGAGGGCGGCGGCGGCGGTTGCGGTCGGGGAAGGGAACGCCGACAAGGTAAGCGTCAATGTGGCGGCGGCCGGGCCCGCTCCCGCCTCTGCCCCTCCCCCCGCCAGTCCTCCCACTCAGCGCGGGCCAGGCTGAGGGGTCGCGGTGACAAGGCCTCAGGCGCCCCGCGCTCCCCGCCTACGCCCGGTTCCCTCGCCCCAGCGCCTGGCTCATTCCTCCCTCTCCAGTCTCGCTCCCGCGCTCGGCCGTTACTCTCCCCCATTGTGCCGAGGAAACAAAATGGCGGCGGCGGCGGCGAGGGCCCGGTGCGCGCGCATCCGCCCCCCCTCGCGGCCCCTCGGCCGGCGGCGGCGCCTCGCGCGGGGGGTGCGCGCGCACCGGGCCCCCGGCCGCCGAGTCCCCCGGGCCCGGCTTTGTCTGTTGCGGCGCCCCGCGCGCACGCGCGCACGTGCCGGGAGCACACACCCCCCTTGGCCGGTAGCATCCTGGCCGGAGCGGCAGGGGCGACCCCCCTCCTCGTTCCTTTCTAGTCTTTGTCCCAGTCCCGTCCCGGTTCCAGGAGAGTCCCAGGTTCCCGAGGCGGGAAATGTCGCCGCCTTTGTCCTTACATGGCGTGGAGACGCGGACCTCCTCCCTGAAACCCCGTTCCCACGCTGATTGCACCGGAGGCCTTTATCGGTGCATGGGGTTCCCAAATCTGTAGTCGGCCAGGCCTCCCCCAGGTCAGGACCCATATTTGGCGGAGGGTTTAAGCTTTCCCTTTCTTTAGTTCAGGTGTTTCATTGATGATGAATTTTCTCCAGATTGCTTAGGATTTGCATCCTTCCTCAAAATGGTGATCTGGTGCGATATTTGGGTACGCTGAAACTTGCAAGATTGTGACCCATACATGAGAGCTTAAAACGGTTTTCTACCTTATTTTCTCAAGTAGTTGAGTGACTGAGTTGAAGTTCTGCCCCAGTGAATCCTGCGCCTGGATGAATTATCTGGGTTGTACAGTGATCAGCACGCTCTCCCCCAGTTCAGAACTGGGGAAGATAAGCCATCTCTTCTCAGTATTTCCAAAATTGATTGACCCGTTGCTTGGGATTCTGCTCACGGGACATGATGGATCAGTAAGGGAGTGCCAGTTTCCCTGAGAAGGCTTCTTTTTCTGGACTTAGGTATTTCAGTGATTCTGAATCTTTTTCTGATTGCTTGGGATTCTCTCCTCTTTAAAGCGAGTGGCCTGGTGGCATATGTGGGTTCCACAGGAAAACCTAAGGTGCCACCCAGAGTCGGGACTCAAATTTAGGGCTTCAGACTCTTTTTTTTAATCTCAGATAGTTGTGGTTGGGAATCTCCGCGGATTGCTCACATTGCTGCCACTATGCTTTGTGTGTGATGCTTTGTGTGTGGTCTCGTGGGATGTAGGTAACAGCAGCCAGTCAGGCTGTGAATGAAGTGTGGGAACGAGAAACTCAGTAGCAGCTGGAAAAGGGAAAAACAGGCCAACTGGGTACTGGCAGGTGCTATTGTCCCTGGTCCTGGGGTCTTTCTCCCTGAGCTGCCGTTCGCCATGTGAGCAGATCCCGGACCCCGGAATTTGTGAATGGAATTTCTGCAGGCCCTAGTGTTTGGAGTTGATTGGAGGCTGGCAGTTACTGCCAGCCTTGGCCTTGCCAGCACTGGGTGCGGGTGTATCAGAGTTTCCCTACTCTCCTAGAGCTTGGGCAAGCCTGGGAATCACACTCTCTTTGGAGTGGAGTGGTACCTAATTGCTTGCAGTTTTTGTTTGTTTTTTCCTGATTGAACTTGTCTAGTGCCTGTAGACAAAAATTCCTTTCTTTAGCTTCTTCTAGTATATTTTAGAGGGTTTTTTGTTTTTGTTTTTGTTTTGAGGCCCATGTTATGGAGAGTGAGGAATCTAAGGCTGTTGCTTAGTTTTCTTAAATTCTTCCTGTCAAATAACTACATTGTCAAGAGTGGTTGCTAATATTTTTATGTCACTTACTTGGTGCTCATTTTCATGCTCCTCTGCTTAAGTTCTCCAGGTGAGAACAGGAGGAGTCAGTGATGAGGAAAGAGCTTTCTCTAAGTCTATAAGCCTCTTCTTTTTGAGTAAGCAGTAGGCTTGTCTGTCTGTAGCAAGATGTGGGGCTTGGAAATGTTCTTCTGGAAAAGGGCTTTATAAGTTTTCTTTGGGGGGAGTGCCTGGGTGGCTCAGTCAGTTGGGTGTCTGCCTTCGGCTCAGATCATGATCCTGGGACTCTGGGACCAAGCCTGGTGTCCAGCTCCCTGCCGGGCGAGGAGCCTGCTTCTCCCTCTCCCTCTGCTTCTCCCTCTCCCTCTGCTTCTCCCCCCTCTCCCTCTGCTGCTCCACCTGCTTGTGCTCTCTTGCTTGTGCTCTCTCTCAAATAAATAAAATCTTTAAAAAAGAAAGTTTTCTTTGGGTTGGATCAGCTCCCTCTTATTTACCTCTCTCACCTCCTCCCCAGTTCCTCCTGATTTCATCTTTTATGACTCAGAGGAATAATTACCTTCCCCAGGAAACTTGGGTTTATACCTCCTTGGATTTGCCCTCCTGTTACATTTTGTCAGTAAGTTGATCAACCTTGTGCAGTTTTGAACTGTACATGTCACTGTCTAGTATGAAATGCATGTATGTCTCACAAAGCGGTGACATTTTATCTGAATACTGCTTTGATTGAACATGGGAATTAGGATTTTCTAGGCCATATGTATTGGATGCTTTTTATCTTAGCCGAGTCCTGGGAGAAAAAGATTTGATTTCTGTTTCCAGTGAAAGGGTTTGAACTTAAAGGCAGATAGTGGTTTGACAGGAGTCTACACACAGTGAAGCGTGTTGGGGGCCCTGAAGGGATGAAATTCCTTCAGATTCCTGCTGCAGCACTTCTGAGTTTTGTCTGAAACAACTAGCTTCCCTCTCTGCTAGTTAGGGTAAGTCAGTGCTTTTTGTGGTGCTAACAGCATTACAGAAATAACATCGAAAACCGGGTGGACAGGTGTTTGTTAGGGAGCCTTGTCAGTGTACTGACTTTTAAAAATTGTTTCTTGCCATTTTATTCTCTGTTAAATCCCTGTGATATTTCCCCAAGGTTGCACTTTATAAGTGATCCCATTATAAATTGTGATTGGAAATTTAGAAGTGACTTTTAACATCTATTTTCACATGTTTCGAGAAAGCGATGTCCAGTTGAAATTTAAGTTTTTGTTTTTGTTTAAAGATTTTATTTATTTATTTGACAGAGACACAGCGAGAGAGGGAACACAAGCAAGGGGGAGTGGGAGAGGGAGAAGCAGGGCTCCCGCGGAGCAGGGAGCCCGATGCGGGGCTCGATCCCAGGACCCTGGGATCATGACCTGAGCCGAAGGCAGACGCTCAATGACTGAGCCACCCAGGTGCCCCGAAATTTAAGGGTTTTTTTTTTTTTTTTTTTTAAGATTTTATTTATTTATTTGACAGAGAGAGAGATAGCGAGAGCAGGAACACAAGCAGGGGGAGTGGGAGAGCCGAGAAGCAGGCTTCCTGCCGAGCAGGGAGCCCGATGTGGGACTCGATCCCAGGACCCTGGGATCATGACCTGAGCCGAAGGCAGACGCTTAACGACTGAGCCACCCAGGCGCCCTAAGGGTTTTTTTAATTAAATGTTTAGGGGATGAAGAAATTGA
The DNA here is from genome assembly GCF_011800145.1 of Mirounga leonina. Taxonomy (NCBI): domain Eukaryota; kingdom Metazoa; phylum Chordata; class Mammalia; order Carnivora; family Phocidae; genus Mirounga; species Mirounga leonina. The sequence goes on along the minus strand of NW_023270855.1, from coordinate 51,319,615 downwards.
AAATGTAGACACTAGTTTTTTTTGTTTTGTTTTGTTTTTTTAAGATTTTATTTATTTTTTTCGACAGAGAGACACAGCGAGAGAGGGGACACAAGCAGGGGGAGTGGGAGAGGGAGAAGCAGGCTTCCCGCCGAGCAGGGAGCCCAGTGCGGGGCTCAATCCCAAGACCCCGGGATCATGACCTGAGCTGAAGGCAGACACTTAACGACTGAGCCACCCAGGTGCCCCTGTAGCCACTAGTTTTAACAAGAAAATGAGATTATTGTCCACAGGCTATCTTCTTGTGTGCCATATATGATCAGTGAGGATCATTTAGTTACAAAACTGAGTGTGCATCCTTTTATAAGAGTATGTAAATTTGCTCCAAATTATTTTTATAATCTTAGGTGATTAGTGAGAAGTGATGCTATTGGCAGTTTGAGATCCATTGTAATTTTCTTGAATGTTCCAAACGGCCATCCTTATTATGTTCATTAGGATTGTGGTTCAAGCTCAGTCTTAACTGGGATAATCTTCTGGGCCACTTGCTTTTCTGTTGCTTCCTTTTGACTGCTTTTCTTATCTGAGTCTGTGTGTGTTTAAAGAATAAAATGTTGCAAGTTAGATTTGCTTCTCCTTGGTACATTTAGGTTTTTTTTGCAGGTTGTTGTGTATTCATAATTCAGAAAAGCAGTCCAAATGTCAGCAATGTGAAAAAAACCATCCCAGCCCCATGGCTCATAACAGCCCTTAATAAACATTTGTCCTGTGGGTGACCTGTGCAGAATCCATGCAGGAAGGAATAATGGCTGCCCGGAGAGGGCTCACCAGTGACCACAGCAGCACAGAGCAGATGTATGAGTTGACAGGAGTGGAGAGAAGGTGAATGGAGTTGATTTTGGTGAAGTTAACTTGAGTTTGTGTTTTAAAATCTCGGCTCTGGAAAAACACTGGCAGTTTCTTACAAAACTAAACAGGCAACCACCATATGACCTAGCAATTTCACTCTTGGGCATTTATCCCAAAGAAATGTATGGTTATGTTTACATAAAAATCTATACACAAATGTTCATAGTAGCTTTATTCTTGATAGCCAGGAATGGGAAGCCATGCATATGTCCTTCAGCAGGTGAATGGTTAAACAATGGTGGCTCCATACTGTGGAATACTACTTAGCAACCAAAAGGAGAAAGCTGTTGATACAAAACTTGGATGAATATTGAGGCAGTTATGTTGCATGAAACAAGCCAATACTGAAAGATTGCATGCTCTGCAATTCCATTTATATAACGTTGTTGGAGTGCCAAAATTATAGGAATGGTGAAAGGATTAGTGGTCTTAGGTTAGGCATATGGGGAGTAGTGGAAGGGGCGTGTGGCCAGTCATGTGCAATAGGAGGGATCCTTGTGGGGCTGGCAGTGGTCTGTGTCTGACTGTATCCATGTCTGGGTTGTGGTTATGATACTGTACTATGTAGTTTGCAAGATGTTACCATTGGGGGAAACTGGTTAGAGAGTACACGTGTGATCTCTGTTATTTCTTACAGCTGCATGTGAAGCTACAGTTACTTCAGAATAAAAAGTTTTATTTAAAAGAGGGCCACCCTGGGGAGGTGGGGGGTGATGGGATAACTGGGTGTTGGGCATTAATGAGGGCATATGGTGTACTAAGCACTGAGTGTTAACACGCAACTGATGAACCACTGAACTCTATCTCTGAGACTAGTAATACGCTATATGTTAATTTAAATAAAATAAAAATTTAAAAAACCTAAAAGTGCCACCCTTACCCACTAAAATAATTCATGTTTGTGAATTCGCATACATTACATCCTTTGAGTTTTTTCCTTTTTTGTAATGGGCAGTTGGTGGGGGATGCTTTTGGGAGAAGTAAACAAATTGCATGCCAAGTTAAAAAAAAAAAAATCTGGAGCACCTGGATGGCTCAGGTGATTAAGCATCTGACTCTTGATTTCTGCTCAGGTCGTGATCTCAGGGTCGTGAGTTCAAGTCCCACATTGGGCTCCACACTGGATGTGGAACCTACTTTAAAAAAAAAAAAAAGGCAACATGGGAGGGTTGCCTTCGGGGTTCCCCCTCCCCAGCCAGGTGTGGAAGATTTCCTAAACTTACTTCCTTTGTCCCCTTGCTGCTTGAAGAGGATGTTGGAAAGGAGGTTTGGTAATTCCCACTTGGAGTCATGGTACACACTTTACTGTCAGGTCCTCTCACAGGCAGACTTTAATAAAACATTTCTGTTGGTTCATCCAAGAGTTGTTGAAATTCCTCCTTTAGTATAGTGTATTTGAGATTTTACGGTTGATAAAACATCTTACCACGAAGTCACCTTTATCCTTACTATTTGCAACTCTTCGGCATAGCTAGTGTTTTCCATCTCATGTTTGACCCAGCTCTGAACAGGTAGGTAATTTGCTGGAAGGTCTCACAACTGCTAGGTTGGAGAGCCCTGGTAGGCGCAAACCTGGGGCTTTTGTCTCCCAAGACCCGTGAATGCTCTACAATACTAGTGGGCCTAGAGTCCGGGGCCTCACAGACCAGGGGAGTTCCAGAAACATTTTGGGGGAAAAAACCTGTATTTGTCAACTTTTTATTTAGTCAAGGAAAATATCTTTTTAATTAATTAGTGTAACCAGTCTCCATCTTTTCATGAGAAAAGACATGCTTTTTAAAATTGAAAATATTTGTGAAAATCTTTATTCCTAACTTTATACCTCCCTGTGAACCAGTAAAAATACTGTTGCAGACAGAATTGGGAACCACTGTACTAGACTTCAGATCTGTGCTGGATTTTAAAATTTCTCCGAGTGGCATTTTAGATTGGCATCTTCTGACTGGATTACTTTGTTAAAATTATTTTTTATGGGGTGCCTGAGTGGCTCAGTTGTGAAGTGTCTGCCTTCGGCTTAGGTCATGATCCCAGGGTCCTGGGGATTGAGCCCCGCATCGGGTTCCCTGCTCTGCAGGAAGCCTGCTTCTCCCTCTCCCACTCCCCCTGCTTGCGTTCCTTCTCTTGCTGTCTCTCTCTGTCAAATAAATAAAATCTTTAAAAAAAAAGGGCGGGGGGCGCCTGGGTGGCTCAGTCATTAAGTGTCTGCCTTCGGCTCAGGTCATGATCCCAGGGTCCTGGGATCGAGCCCCGCATTAGGCTCCCTGCTCAGCGGGAAGTCTGCTTCTCCTTCTCCCACTCCCCCTGCTTGTGTTCCCTCTCGCTGTGTCTCTTTCTATCAGATAAATAAATAAAATCTTAAAAAAATAATAAAAAATAAAATTATTTTTCATGTGTCCTTGATGATGTCAAAATGTACAAGTTTGTAGAGTCACTAAAGAGTAGCACGTGTCTATCGCTTCACTTCACACTCCAGGATAGGATAGCTCCAGAGATGGGGAAATCAGGAGTGGGGTTTGGATCCTTGTAAATTTCAAAGCCTAATTCCTTCAGTCTCTTAGATGAGCATCTGCTTCAGGACTATTCCCCAGAGTTGCTGGAATAGCGGTAGGATTTCGTGAAATGTCCTGGAAGGGGCATGGTATCTACTCGGGAAGATAGGTGGGGCCATACCTGTTAGGATGTTGCCACTACACCTGTTCATTCATTCTATAAATGGTTGTTGATCCACACATGCTAACTTGGGCGTGTTTTTTTTTCTAACAGCAAGTGCCACATATGTCATATTCTAATTAGCAAGAGGTCAGAAATGTCATCACGCTGCAAGCAAAAGGTTTTGTGGTTTAAACTTCTGTAACTGCATGCTGTGAGTGGGCTGGATTTAAGAAAGAAACCTGATCCCTGTTAGAACATCCCCAGCCACACAAAGTTCATGTTTAAAATTCTGATTCTTCACTCTCCAGCTGTTCCTTGCTTCGGTTTCCTTTCAGAGAAACTGGACTTGTAAAAATCAGGCTTCCTTGTGCCCCATTTTTTAATCATAATGGTGGTTGCAGGGCAGGGGCCAGTGGAGTGTTGCCTCTAGGTAGGTGGGTGTTGTGGACTTCTCACTAACAGTGTTCTCTGCTAAAAATCTTGAAAAGGAGGTTTCTGCTTGCGCAGAAGACCCCTATGTCTGTTAATGGGATGGATCCCCTGGTATTCAAGACCAGAGCAGCTGGCTTCTGAAAAGCTGGCTTGGATGACAGATCTGGGTTCACATAGAGACAATGAGGCCAGATTTGCTGGCCTGCAAAGGAGCATTGTCTCCAGTTTTTCAGCATTTGTTTTAGCTCAGGTAATTCGTGCTCTTACTTTGTGCCCCTGAATCAAGAGGCATCACTACCAAGGCCTGGTCTAAAGGAGGAGGGCTCCGGGGGTGAATGTTCCACAGATGGGGGGCCAGGTGTGGTGGTCAGGGCCAGCCACAGCCCAGTGAGTCTCTTCAGGGGTTCCTTCTGGGGCTTGCCTCTTGGAGCAGAGGAAGATCAGGTGCTGCAGCTGGCCGCGGCCAAGGCACACCCACGTTCGGAGTTTTAAGGGTGAAGGCAGCAGATGGAAACCTACATGCAGGACAGTTGCTGAAAGCAGGTGCATTGGGGAGGCTTGTGTGTGTCCTTGAGGTACTTTTGATGGGCTCATTTCTTCTGACGCAGTATCTTTTTACCCATTGGTAGAAGAGTGATTTTCTACTCCCAGTTTCTCTTTGTCAGATGGCATTTATTCTTGGTTGAGATGCCCCACCTCAACTGTGGGCAGGCTTCAGTCCCTCTTCACCGTTTTCAGAGTAGGGAGTTGGGATACAGACACCTCCAGTATTGGCAAATTAGGGTTTGGGGTTTTTATTAAGTATCGTTATGGACTCAAGCTTTTATGTACATTTAATGTGCTGAATCAATTTTGGTTGTATATTTATAATGTTTTATTATGAAAATTTTCAAACATACATCGAAGGTGACACGATTTTACAGTGAACAACTACCTGTAGATAAAGCCTTGGTTCTGCCATTGACATTTGACTATGGTTGTTTATTTGTTTTTGACTGTGGTTTTGTCTCACACATCTCCGTCTGTTCTGGTCATCCTTCAGTCCACAGTTATTTATTCATGCATTTACTGGATGTCTCTGACCTATAATCCACTTTATTCTTATGATGTATTTCAAAGTAGCAGAAAGTTGCTGTCTTGTATCTAAATATTAACTAGAATCCAGTATTTATTTATAGTTTTTTTTTTTATAGTTTTTTTTTTTAAGTAATGCACAAATCTTGAGTATACCATTCAGTTAGTTTTGACCACTGCATACGCTCAACCCCTGCCAAGATGGAGACCGTGACCATCACCCCGAAAGCACCCCTCCCAGATGTCCCTGCCATCACCTGTGTAAGGCAACTGCTGAGCACTTGTGGCTCTTCTAGAACTTCATACATACGGCAGCATTTTATGTTTGTTTTGTTTTTTGTATTCCATTGCTGCAAATATAGCTGGTGGGAGCCTTTACAAGTCAACTCCTTGTCCTTTGGACTTGCACTAGTGTCCGAGCGCTTCCTTGCTTTCTGATCTGCAAATGACCGGGCTCACACAGTCCCAGGGCGAGGTGCCGAATCAACCATTTCTTTGGAGAGCTCCTTTTAGAAAGTTAGACAATGTCAGGTCTGTAAAATCCAGAATGAAAAGGTCTTAGCCTTCTGAAACCTTGGTTTAAGCTCTGTTGTTTTTAAAGCCTCTGCATTTGATGTTTGTGGCGGAGGAGGAGTGTAGTATGAAGAGCTGGTACGTGTACGGTGAAACGCTGGCTCCTAGCGCCTTGTTGGGCTTGGAAGGAAGGAGTTTCTTCTCTACCTTGTGCCAGCCAGCCAGGTCCACGGGGGCCAGGCCCTTGTCTGACATGTCTGTCACCGTCTCAGCAGCCAGCCCCGGGGCCTGGTGTGGAGGAGGTATATGCTAAATACGTGTTGAGTAAATAAATACGGTTTTTATTTTTATTTTTTTAAAGATTTTATTTATTTGACAGAGACACAGAGAGAGGGAACACAAGCAGGGGGAGTGGGAGAGGGAGAAGCAGGCTTCCTGCTGAGCAGGGAGCCCAGTGCGGGGCTCGATCCCAGGACTCTGGGATCATGACCTGAGCCGAAGGCAGACGCTTAACGACTGAGCCACCCACACGCCCCTAAACACGGTTTTTAAACATCAGCCTTCTTTATCAGGTTGATGAGGTTCCAGCATAGATGCGGCCAGGAGTGGGGGCTGTTTAACATGGCCATATCACCAGTAGGTTGGGATTTCTCAGAGTCTGCTTCTTGGCTTAGAACTGGGTATCTGAGCGTTGGTTAAATTTTTAGATGACCTGTGGTGGCTGCACTTTAGTTAGGAGTACATAAGTCTGTTCTGCAATTAAAGAAAAAACTGGATTGGCAGTTTTCAGACATCACAAGTGAATCCCAACATACCCGTCTCCCAGCTTCAACAGCTGTAAGCACTTCGCCATCCTGTTTTATCTTTGTCCCCGTCTCCACTGCCTGCCTCCCTGGAGTGTTTTAGAGCAAACACCAGGTGTGTACTTTCAACCATAAATTTATCTTAAATACATACCTAACAGGTAAAGCATTCTTTTTGAATACAATCTTGATATCCTGTGTTCCTAACTGAATGAATGGGAACTTCTTCATAGAGGATGCACTTTGTCACTCATTGCTTAGCCCCCAGGGCAACCTGGCAAATGGAGATCTTGTTGGTAGAAGTTGGTGCCATTATGAAGGGTCCATGGGGTTTGTGCTGCATGCTTTCTGTAAGTTGACTTGTTTAATTTTCACTCCTCTTGCCAAGGTAGGGGAGTGCCGCATCAATGTCACAGGTGTAGAAGGAAGCTGCAAGGAAACTTAAGGGCCACATGGCTAGTGGCTGGGCAGGCAGGGTTTCAAGCCCAGGTACGTGCTGAAGCTCCCACTTGGTGGTGACCGAGTTGTTCATCAGCGGTACCGTGAACAGCTGAGTCCAGAGATTGGCCTCCACTCTTCTCCCCACCCCACCAGGCATAGTCTTGACCCCTGCTTGTGCGTAGCTCTGCAGGATTTTCACCTCTCATTCCACCTTTCAGTTTTATAGTTCTACTTTGAAACTTACAAATTTGCAATTAGATTGTTAGGAAGTCCTGAAGCATTGTGGGAAATTCTTGTTTTGGCCCATCATGTCCAAGTTTGTCCTTGAAGTGTGTGCCTTTCCAGGTGGGGCCTGTTGCCCTGGCTGGTAACTGACCAAGATCAAAGGGGCTGTGTGGTTGGATGGGATGGGTGGATTCATCTGTTGTGTATTACCGTGATGAATTTTTTGTTGTTGTTGTTTACTCATTTGGAAGATTTCAGTGTGGACCAGACTGTTTGCACAGAGTGGGAATTGAGTAGGTTGTAGTCAGCATGTTATTTAGAGCCCAAGATGGTAATTACAGCTGTGCTTGCCCTGAAGACTTCTTTTTTTTTTTTTTAAAGATTTTATTTATTTATTTGAGAGAGAGAGAGAGAGCATGAGAGGGGGGAGGGTCAGAGGGAGAAGCAGGCTTCCCGCCAAGCAGGGAGCCAGATGCAGGACTCGATCCTGGGACTCCAGGATCATGACCTGAGCTGAAGGCAGTCGCTTAACCAACTGAGCCACCCAGGCGCCCGCCCTGAAGACTTCTGTTGCGCACTTGAGTTCTGTCGGCCTCTCCAAAATGGAACCCACAGGTGTGGCCACGTGGTGCTGTGGTCACATCCACCTGATGTTTCAGAAGGTTCTTTCCTTCCGGTTTATAGAAGCTCCTGTCTCATGCTTTCCTTCCATTTTTTTCATTACCCTCAAAGACCAGAGCTCCTTCTGTCTCTTTTCCTTGTCCAAACACCAAGAGTTTGCTGAACATTTGTATTGTTACCTTTTATTGGAGGCTCATTGATTTTTTATTTTTTTTTATATTTGTAAAAACTGGCATACTTTGCATGAAAAAAAGATGAAAGAAGATGAAGTAGAAAGAGTGGGAAGTCAGAGTTGGCTTCTGAAACCAGCTGTTTTCATTTTTAGGGGATTTTGTAATTAGTTGTTTGTACCTCAGCAGTGATTACTTGGAAATAAAGATGTGCCCTGCTGTGTTACCGGGGCCCCTTCACGTGGCTGCACCACTGTCTTTTGTCCTATTCAGTATCTGGCTGCTAAAATTCATCCATCTATGGAATATTTGAAACTAAAAAGATTTTCTGATCTTATAGATAGTTGAAGTATTGATAACACCAAGGAAATCTGTTACAATTTGAAAAGATAAGCAAACATTTGATTTCCAGACACTACAGCAAAAGAAGTAAAAATGGTAAGTTTTTTTTAATCTTACTTATTTCTTTATTCGTATTTAGAGATGTAGCATTTCCCCAAGGCATTTGATCCTCATGTTTTTTCATTAGACTTCTTGAATTATAAAATACTACTACATAGTGTTAAGAGTTCACACGTATATACATACAGACACACATAGGAAGTTGAGTGTGCCCCCTTTCTCTCAACTGCCTTGAGAATGAACAGCTGTTCCCTCTGGTTGTCCTGCTTCTCAGACCTTCAGTAGTGGTCGTGTAGGGGGCCTACTTTGACACAAATGATAAGGCATAATTCTGAGTTGGGCAGCTTGAAAGATGAGTGGAGGGTTGCTCGATGTCTCTGCAAGGTTTTTAACTGAGTGTTCGCATTTCCAGCGTCCAATGCGAATTTTTGTGAATGACGATCGCCACGTGATGGCAAAGCACTCTTCTGTTTATCCAACCCAAGAGGAACTGGAGGCAGTCCAGAACATGGTGTCCCACACAGAGAGGGCTCTCAAAGCTGTGTCTGACTGGATAGACGAACAGGAGAAAGGCAGCAGCGAGCACGCGGAGTCCGAGAATGTGGATGTGCCCCCAGAGGATGAGACCAAAGAAGGGGCTGGGTACGTTTGAGGTTTTGGAGGGTGGGGATCCTTCCTAGAGAGTCTGGCCAGCATGGGAGTGAGCATCTTCTTTTCTAAGAAACTCCACCCTTTCCACGGCCTCTGGGTTCTGGCTGCACGGAATCCCTCACTGAGCGTACTTTGGTGTGTCCCTCAGGGAGCAGAAGACGGAGCACATGACCAGAACCCTGCGGGGTGTGATGCGCGTTGGCCTCGTGGCAAAGGGCCTGCTGCTCAAGGGGGACTTGGATTTAGAGCTGGTGCTGCTATGTAAGGAGAAGCCCACTACCGCCCTCCTGGACAAGGTGGCTGACAACCTCGCCATCCAGCTCGCTGTGAGTGTGACTGCCTCCACGGGGCGGGGTCAGGTCATGCTTGTTGAGGACGGCGGGACAGGAAGAGAGGCCGGTTTGTGCTGTGCACTAGGAGGCACACTACAAACCCCCCCTTGCACGTGCTTGCGCATGCCTTATCAGTAGGTGATGGGCAGGATGCCGCAGGGCTGCTAAGGTCCTGGTGCCTGATTGACCGAGATGGGCCCAGACACTCTGTCAGCCGGGAAAGGCTCGGTGCCTACCATGTGGTGGGCTGCACTGTTCGGGGCTGCACCGGGCTAGAGCTCTGAATCCACGCTCAGTGGGGTGGATGGGCGGATAGAAGGTATAATGATTAACTCTTCCTCCCTGATCCAAAACTGGACATAAGAACTTTTTAAAAACCAGCTTATTTATTTCATTACAAAAGTGTTGCATAAGTAATAGTCTCTGATATTTCTTGAGAATTGACTACACCACACCCTAGGCCAGGTGTGCTGTTTATATGTGTATCTTTTTCTTCTCACAACGACCCTTGGAGATAGGATTTTATCGTCCGAGTATTTTAGGAGATGTGACTAGGGCGCAAGGAGCTGAGTGGTTGATCCCAGGATCCCTGGTTGTGAGTCCTGGCGTTTTAGGACCTCCATGCGTCCCCACTGTATGCTGCATCCTTGGGACACACTCACCCTCAATTTAGCAATAGTAGCAGCAGAAGAATAAAGTAACGAAACAAAACTAAGAAATCACATTCCTTAGGGAAAGGCACTGTTCATTTTCATATGTAAACATGGATTTTTTTTTTTCCACATGTAACTGATAATTTGGTATTTAGGGTAGAGGTCAGAATTGAAATGTGGAGCTAATGCAGTTCAGTAGATACTTCTGGAGAGCTGTATTTCAGGTGAATGAAGGACTAAACTTTTCTGTTTTGGTGGTAATTTTATGTTAATTTTAATCCATGTCTATCAAAAGTATATTCGTTGATGAAAATTACGTTGTTGTAAATGTTTCTAAAGGAAAGACATCTTTTGTAAAAAGTCTTTAAAGAAAGATACGAATAAAGTGTGTTTTTATTGATTCAGATTAGTGGTTTTTGACTGGGGCGATTTTGCCCCCCACAGAGGACATTTGGCGAGTTGGAGACAGTTTTGGTTGTCACGGGGGCGGGGGGGAGTGGGGTGCTGCTGATCTCCGCTCGGTGGGGGCTGGAGATGGCTGCTCAGTGTCCCGCAAGGCGGACGCTGGCCCAGCAGCCCAGAGGGTCCCTAGTGCTTACGTGGAGAACAACCCCAGTTTAGATCTTTCAGTGTGCATTTGTCTTCCCCTCAATGTGGTATTTCCTTTATGTTTTCCCTAACGAAACCTGTAAGAGCTTGAATTTTCTTCATTAAGGCACATATAAACTGGTAGAAAGGAGAAAGCAGAAGACAGGTGAACATCCTTTTGTAGAAACATGCGTTTGCAGCAACCACATGCTTTTCTGTGTGTGCATCATATGATACAGATTACCTTACTACACTGTTTCTTTCCACATTGATGGCTGCTCACCCCAGGAGGGAAACACCAGTGGTGGATTCCGCTCAGCTGGGGGTTGTATTTGCACGTGGTGTCTGTGTAAGCCTCCTGCAGCCTGGTGGTTTAGGTCTTGTCAAGAAGTCCATTTTATACATTAGAAACCAGCATCTGAATGAGATGAAGTGACTTGCCCAGAGTTACCCAACTACCAGGCGACAGAACGAGGATTCACACTCTTGTCTCCTTCTCCCAGCCCCTGAAGTGTTACCCATCGCATTGTAAAGCTCCCCATGAAAAATGCCTTCTCTGTGCAGTTAGAGACCTCCACTCTGGAGTACCCAGAAAATGGCCAGAGACATGGTGGGCAGAAGGGAGGTCCTGATCCCCTAGATGAAGGAGCTGCTGTCCCGTCACCCTGCAAGAAGCTGACGTGTGGTGGGGTAACCAGTGAGACAGAGCTGTTGATTGCCTGCCTTGAGGAGGAAGTGTGTTTGAAAGTTGCATTCTCTTTTGTAGGCGGTCACAGAAGACAAGTACGAAATACTCCAGTCTGTTGACGATGCTGCGATTGTGATAAAAAACACAAAAGAGCCTCCATTGTCCCTGACCATCCACCTGACATCCCCTGTTGTCAGAGAAGAAATGGAGAAAGTATTAGCCGGAGGTAGGGAGGCTGAGAAAGGCCAGCAGGACTGTGGAAACTTGGTGTTCCCTCGCCAGGCAAATGTGCTATTCAGTTTTAGCCTGCTTTGGTAAAAGGCTGTCGGTGTAGCTTTGACCACCTGTAGACTCTGAGATCACATCTCCCGTGCAGTTTCAGTACTTGGGAGTTTGACAAAACGGTTGCACTAAAAGTGAGTAGCACTTTTCATAGAGGATTGCACCATTTTTTGTTTATCTGAATCCTTGAGTGTTCTCATCAGTGTTAAACTTGGTTTTTCTGTTGAGCGTTCTCTGGCCTTGGAAAAGTGTGTCCCTGGTGATTTTATGGCTTTTAAATTCTGGAAGACTACCAGATGGTTTCTGCATGAACATCACGTTGGAGTCGTGCAAACAGCTTGTGTCGCAGCAGAACCGAGGGCTGCCTCGCTTGGCCTCGCTTGGCCTCTTCCAGGGGCTGCTTTTATCAGCTGCCGGGATTGAAATGCAGAGAGCTGGTACAGAGTTTTGGATAAAGTTGTAAACGGTTGTGTGATTTGCAAACCAAAACCTCAGAGGCTCATAATACTTTCCTAATTCAAAGGCCACCAAGGGCCCCTCCTGTGTCTCTTCTGCGAGGATGGTTTTTATTGGCGCTCACGCCGCAGAGCGGAGGTGAGCGGAGGTGACGGTCGCAGGCCTTATCCAAACCCCTGACACCCGGGTGGCGGCAGTGACAGCTCTCCAGTTCTGCTGCAGCAGAGGCTCTCACCTTGCGCCCTTGTTGCTATTCTTTGATTACCTTTGGTTCTGATACCTGATTCCAATTATCAATTTAGGGACTCTGGACCTTTGACCAACAGGACTCTCTCTGTCAAGGGCTGGGGCTAGGGCAGTCCCGCCTGGTGGGCGGAGGTGGTCCCCCTTTGCCGCAGATGCCTCAGGGGATGGCCGTTGTGGGAAGCAGAGAGGGAGTTCATTTCCACTCCCCCCCCACCTATTTTGGTGCTTTTGTTTTTGTTTTTTGGGGGGTTTTGTTTTGTTTTTGTTTTTATTGGTTTTTTTTTTCTTTTTGTTTTTTGGGTTTTTTTGCTATTGAAATTTTTAGCATAGCTAATTTATCGGGAGATCATGGGGAGGAAGCAAGGTAATTGTCTATTAGAAGATAGGATCCACCTATCTGTCCCCCTCCCCCATGGGATGATTCCTTTTAGAGTAACTTCCCACTTTTGTTCTTGTTTTTGTTTTTTTTGGAGGGGCCTCCAATTTTTACGATCTCCTCAGGGCAGAGTTAAATGCACTCTAGCTTCTCCTTCCCTGGTCTAGGGTGGAGATGACTTGAGATTCTGGGAGCCTCAGCTGCCCTTTAGGAAGCTGCCACATCCCCTTTCCACCTGACAGAAACCCCTTGGTCAAACTGTACCTTGTCTTCTTATTCCATCCATGAATAGAAACGCTATCAGTCAACGATCCCCCGGACGTTCTGGACAGGCAGAAATGCCTTGCTGCCTTGGCGTCCCTCCGACACGCCAAGTGGTTCCAGGTTTGCATTTTGTTCTTCTATTTGTCTTTTGGTAGAGAATTCCTAAGTTTTAACTTGGCTAACTTGCACCATAAAGTTTCGGTAACGTTGAAGATCGCCGTGCCGAGCTTAGCACCTGCAGGCGTGCGGTTGCTAACGGAGCACGCATAGACAAATTTGACGTCCCCAGAGGAGGCTTGTGACTGAGTAGGTGGGCTGCTGCTGCTTTGTGCCAAGAGTAACCTGTTCTGATCCACGTGGTGAAACCGCTGCGGACCACACACTTGATGGTCTTGAGCGTTCACCATTTACCCTTGACAAAGTAGCACCCTGAGACTTGTGTTTTTCATGTTTGCCTTGTGTTTAAGGGAGGTTCCTTGGTATAAAGAGCCTGTGCTTTGTTCTCTAGGCCAGAGCCAACGGGCTGAAGTCGTGTGTCATTGTCATCCGGGTCCTGAGGGACCTGTGTACCCGCGTGCCCACCTGGGGTCCCCTCAGAGGATGGGTAAGGCACCTTGTAGCTATGGCCACGTGAGGGTCAGATATGCAGAGATGTTTTCCCATATCCCAGGAATATGTTGCGATAACTGGGCTGGAGGGGCCCTCTGGGGTGTGGCCGATGGATCCCCGTACTAGCCATTTATTGAGCAGCTACTTTGTGCCACTCCCTGGGTGGGGGATGAGAGCTAGAACAGGACGGCCATCCCCATTCTTGGCACCCCCCCCAGTGGTGGACACAAGCTCAGCCTAGGGAGGGGGCCAGCCAGGTAGCATGTTTACTGTGACACTGTTCTCCACGAAGAATTTTTGTAGCTGTTCTTGGACAGGGGTCAGCAAAGTGGGGCCCATAGGCCAAATCTGGCCAGCTGCCTATCTCTGCCCGTAGTTAGAGGGTTTTTATATTTTTAAGCGGCTACATAATAAATATAAATACCTACATAACCGCCTCAGCTTGGCCTCTTGGCTCACATAGTCTGACAGATTTACTGTTTGTCCCTTTAAGGAAAAGTCACTAAGCCAGGCTGTAGTTGTCCTGATATCAGTTTAGCCTCAACTTGTGAATTTGGAGGGCTTTGACACCCCTCCCCCCAAAAAACACACACACACATAGTGACAGCTCCTCAGTGTCGGCTGACCACCTCCTGGACACTGGAGCTAACTGTCCCTCTTGCCTTTCAGCCCCTTGAGCTTCTCTGTGAGAAGTCCATCGGCACGGCCAACAGACCAATGGGTGCCGGCGAGGCCCTGCGGAGAGTGCTGGAGTGCCTGGCGTCGGGGATCGTGATGCCAGGTTGGGGCCTTGTGCTTTGCAAGTTGCAGGGAAAGGACAGGGATTGAGGCCCTGAGGCCGCTTCCTGGTGGGTCCCCCGACTGGGTTAGGGCAGCAGCAGCCCCGTGTCCCCCTAGGGCTGAAGCATGTGACTACCCTCTTGCACCATCATATCCAGCCCTGTGCCGGCTCCGCAGCTGTGACTCAGGGCGGATCCGGGGCAGTGGTGACCCACTCCCACGCGAGCTCCTTGCTCTGAGACACGTGGATTATTTATCTCATGGGCTGGACGCCGAGTGGGTCACCGAGCTCAGCGTGTTTTCCAGAGCTGGGTGTGGATGGGGCGTGGGGGGTAACGCACCTGGTTCCCTCAGGCAGCACAACTCTTCCAAGATGCTAAAAGATAATCCTCTGCATATCTTCCTTGTTTCCTGCCTTCAGATGGTTCTGGCATTTATGACCCTTGTGAAAAAGAAGCCACTGATGCTATTGGGCATCTAGACAGACAGCAACGGGAAGATATCACACAGAGTGCGCAGGTATAGTCTTCGCCATTGCCACCGTGAGCCCTTACCCAGGCTGTAATCGCTGGCTTCCAGTTCCGTTACTGGGTATTCTCAGGGTAGCCACTGGACTCATAGGCTCAGGTTGGGGACTGAAGGTGAAGGGATTGTGCCTGATACAGGGCGCCCCAACCTGGGCTGCTTCTTTCCCTTGGCGCCATGCGTGGTTGTCGCCTGTCCCCTCAGCCTGCTCGAGTGCTATTTTTGGACACCGAGCTCAGTGGGGAGATGTTATTTGCAGTGTGCACTGCTCCAGGGTCCTTCCCTTACAGGCCCACCACGTGGCTCCGTGTGGCAACCAGTCCCCAGGTTGGGGTCTCCTGTATTCCTCTCAAGGGGGGTGATCACAGGCTGGCCTTCCCCCACAGCAAGGTTGGGCCCTGGCAGTCAGGCCCTCCCCTGGCTGTTGGGGGACCCCTTGCTGTTGTAGGGGAAACCGTTAGCAACCCCCTCAGCTCCCACCCCTTCCAAAAGGCGTTAGTGAGCGCACAGTCCCTGGCAGGGAGCACAGGGCGGCTGAGTCAGGTCCTCTTCCCCTCCTCCAGCATGCCCTGCGACTCGCTGCGTTCGGCCAGCTCCATAAAGTTCTGGGTATGGACCCTCTGCCTTCTAAGATGCCCAAGAAACCAAAGAATGAAAACCCAGTGGACTACACAGGTAAGCACGCCGCAGGGGCCCGGCGCCAGGCTGGTGGTGTCCGCGTGGGCTGCTGGCAGGAGCACAGGAGGGATTCTCAGCTTTTTCTCTTGTGATCTCTTCCTTCAGTTCAAATCCCCCCCAGCACCACGTATGCCATTACGCCCATGAAGCGCCCGATGGAAGAAGATGGGGAGGAAAAGTCTCCCAGCAAAAAGAAGAAGAAGATTCAGAAGAAAGGTACTAGCATTGGTTTCTAGTCCTTAGTGTGTCTTTCCTCTGGCTCAATTAAGAGTCATCCCGAAGTGGTGAGATGCTTGCTTTTGCCTTAATTTTCTCAGACAGGATATCGCAGCCCGTTGTTAAATGACTGCTTGTTGTGGGGTTCTGGAACGCAAGTGGGGTGGCCACGCTGGGAGCAGCGTGGGTGAGGCCTTGGCCAGCGTGGGCTCCCAGGCCACCGGGCCGTGCGGCAGGAGGTCGTCCGGGGAGTGCTGACTGACAGTCCAGAACAGTGTTGGGGTTCTCTCTCTGTAGAGGAGAAGGCAGAGCCCCCTCAAGCTATGAACGCCCTCATGAGACTCAACCAGCTGAAGCCAGGCCTGCAGTATAAGCTGGTTTCCCAGACCGGCCCGGTGCACGCCCCCATCTTTACCATGTCTGTGGAGGTGGACGGCAGCTCATTCGAGGCCTCCGGACCATCCAAGAAGACGGCCAAGCTGCACGTGGCCGTGAAGGTAAACATGGGCAGGGTCGGGCACCCAGTGCTTGTTCTCTGCACAGCAAAGCACTTCTGCATTTTGGGCTCCTGTGGAGCTGTCTGAGGCTATCGAAACCCTCAGCGAGGACAACTCAAGGCTTAGGGAGGGTGTGTGAACACTGAGTTGAGATGTTTAAGTGTCTGCCAAGTCACACATGGAAGAATGGCTTCGTCGTTGTGGTTGACAGGCAGAGTCCCCAAATGTAGCTGGGCAGCAGGGTTTCGGGGGATCGGGGAGACAGCCTCCAGTGCTGGCTGCCACCCTAGGAGCCTCTGATTCAGGATCCTGGGGAAAGGGCGGAGATCTTTGTAGATGACCCTGGTGCTAAGTCCCCCTCCCTAACTGGGGAGCCTTGCGGGTGTCCCTCCTGCAGGTGTTACAGGACATGGGCCTGCCTACCGGCGCAGAAGGCAGAGACTCCAGCAAGGGGGAGGATTCCGCTGAGGAAACGGAAGCAAAGCCGGCCGTGGTGGCCCCTCCGCCTGTGGTGGAAGCCTCTTCGACCCCCAGTGCTGCCTTCCCCTCAGATCCCACCGCCGAGGTGAGCACATGGTGGGGGCCGGCAGCTCTGTGTCCTGTGAGCCAGCAGGGTTACTGGTTCTTGTTACTCACGCCCCCTCCTCCCCCCAAAGAGTAGCTTCCAGTCTAGGGGCCTGCACGGGGAGCTGGGTGTGAGCCTTTGAGCCACCACCAAGAGGGCCCTGCTGATGCTGACCCAGCGCCCAGGGCTGCAGTGGGATGGCCCTCGGTCAAAGGCTGGCCATGCCCCAGAGAGAGGGTGCGGGTGGAGGCAGTCCTGTTGCTGGGAGGCCCTCAGATGACTTCCAGAGGCTGGGAGGCGAGGGTGGTGCGGGACAGCAGGGAAAATGGAGTGGAGGGGCCTCTCTCATGTTTGGGGGGCAGCTGCCCTCCTCCACATGCCGGAAGACCCTTAGCTGAGTTTTTTGGTTTTCTTTTCTGTTTCCCCTGAGAACGTAAAACAGCAGGGGCCGATCCTGACCAAGCATGGCAAGAACCCTGTTATGGAACTTAACGAAAAGAGGCGTGGCCTCAAGTATGAGCTCATCTCCGAGACCGGGGGCAGCCACGACAAGCGTTTCGTCATGGAGGTGAGCAGCTGGCTCCCCAGGAGAGCACTTCTGCCCCAGGGGGAGGCACCGGGCCACGCTGACCATGCGTCTGTTCTTCCTAGGTCGAGGTGGACGGACAGAAGTTTCAGGGTGCTGGCTCAAACAAAAAGGTGGCAAAAGCATATGCCGCTCTTGCCGCACTAGAAAAGCTATTCCCTGATGCCCCTCTCGCCCTGGAAGCCAACAAGAAGAAGAGAGCCCCCGTCCCCGTCAGAGGTGGACCGAAATTTGCTGCTAAGGTAAGCAGTTGGCCGGCCGTCTCTGGCCCTAGCTCGAGTTCTCCTGTGGTTGGAGTGCGAGGTGAACGCCCCTCGTCTCTGTTCTCTCCCTGCAGCCACATAACCCTGGGTTTGGCATGGGAGGCCCCATGCACAATGAAGTGCCCCCGCCCCCGAACCTTCGAGGGCGGGGAAGAGGAGGAAACATCCGAGGTCGAGGAAGAGGGAGAGGATTTGGTGGCGCCAACCATGGAGGCTACATGAACGCTGGTGAGGACCCTTGCCTTGTGTTGGCCCGTGGACCCTGCTTGCTCCCTGGAGCGTGCGGGGCCCCTGGGATCAGGCCGAGACGGCGGGAGAGCAGGGGCAGGGCAGACTCACCTTCCAGCCCTGTAACCCTGTGTGTGTTCCTTCCAGGCGCGGGATATGGCAGCTATGGGTATGGAGGCAACTCGGCGACAGCAGGCTACAGTAAGTGTGTGTTTCTCTTTGTCTGAGGTTGGGGAGAAGCTACAGTTTAGCTGCCACACCTGAGTTAGAGCAGGGCGGCCCAGCAGCAGCAGCCTCCCTGAGATTTAGGAGTGGCACGCACCTCTTCTCAGGGGTGGTTAGGGCAGACGATCCTCCAGCCCCGTTCTGCAAAAGTGTAATTTGTTCTTTAAATGTTAACACACATATTTGTGTGACTTGAAATTTTCTTAAGAGTCAGAATTTTAAATTTCTCTGCTGTAAGCCATGCGAAGCACCAGTCCTCTGATGATGCTTTTCCTGACAGTGCGCAGCTCTTGTCTTGAGAAGGAGCCTTCATTGGGGGGTTACAGGAGCAGAGAAATCTAAAACATGAATTTCAAATGTGGCGCTCTGTGCCATTTTTCAAAAGAATTCTAATTTTTTTTCTCTGCTCTGTCTCCCCCTTTTGTAGGTGACTTTTTCACAGACTGCTACGGCTATCATGATTTTGGGTCTTCCTAGAGCATCTAAAAGTATTGCACACAAAATCAACTTTTTACTCCAATTTTCTCGAACTCCAAAACCCAAAGTGTCCGTGCTGTGCCCCTGTGCTTCACTGGGTTTCTCAACCGTGGCTTGTCACCGCAGCTTGTCTGAAACTCTTAGCCTGCAGAATTTAAGACAATGGCAGTTTTTATCGTGATTTGCCTTTGAACTTGGTCATATTGAAGTTCACAATAAGTGGAAAACAATTTTCAGAGAATGCATTTTTGTGCAGAATTGCACAGAATTCTAGAGCCAGCGCTGGTCAGCATCAAGGCAAAAGCCCACCTTTGCTTTTTATGGAAAGCATTACTTTATTTAAGAGACAGATAATGATGCATTTTAATCTACCTTTGTCTTAATTTACAGCAGGTTTTGTATGAATTTTTAACCTTTTAACAAATTCCCACATCTGGTTGATGCCTTTGACAGTAATGAAAATGATTTTATCACATCTGAATCCAGAGCAACTGGCTTTTTTTTTTCTTCTTCTTCTTCTTTTTTTTTTTAAATAAGCTTGTAAAACGTTGGGAACATTGGGAATTGTACATTGTGCTAAGTTAACCTCTCCCGCCTTTTGTAAATGCTCTGGTGGGTTCTTGTTTGGGGGTGTGGTATTTTGTGGCTGGTTTAGTTAGAGGTGAACTCTCAAAGGTATCAAAACTGTGCTTCCATTATTAGTGCAGGAAACAGACAGGCTTCAAGGGAGAGAGAACGTGGAATTTTGCAAGTCCTAATCACAGCTGCAAATGCATGGGATTCTAGAGTTGTTTGTTTTAATGGGGCTTTAAAATAATTAAGCAGAAAGACTTAATACGCAGCCCAGTTCTCCCCGTGAGGACCCAGTGCTGCTGGGTATGCAGCCATGACGGATTCCAGAAGGTCTGGAATCTTCTGCCCTCTCACCTTTGGGTGCAGGCTGGAGTTTCTGACTTCTCCCTGTACGCAGAGGCACATGGAGGCAATAGCGTTCTTCACCGAGACCCCCGTTTCCCAGTGGCAGTCCCTTTTGGAAAGAGCACGGTTCAGCTCTGGTCAGCAGTCCTTTGCAGCAAAGCCTGCCTTTGCGTTGACTTGCAAGATTTTGCGTTTTTTCAGGCAAAAAGTGGTCAAAACGGTTACTATATAATTTGTTCCCAGAGGTTTGAAACATTCAGTGAAACTTTTTAAAACTTTGCATGATGTATTTTTTTTTTTTAGAAAGTTATTGTTTGAGAATAATGTCTTTTTATACCAGGAAATAGTTATCCTGAAATGACGTTGAAAACTTCTCCTTCCCTTTATTTTTTTTTAATCAATACATGTTAAAGTAACAAGTCCTCAGTACTTGGCGTCTTCATTCATTCCTGTGCTTGAGGAGGGGCGCTGAGGTGCTCAGTTTAGGCCGTGGGGCAGCTGAGGTGGCGGGGTTCTGAGAGGGGGTCTGAAGAGGACCTCCTATCCTCCAGCCTCCTTGCCAGGCCTTCGCATGTTTGCTCTCTTGCATTGTGGACCATGCCCTTCTCCTTGGTGTTTTTGGCTTTGTGATGGGGGCGGGTGGAGGGGTGGAGGAGGCCACCTGAAGAAAATAAACTGATGTCACAGGTCAGTTTTATCCAAATTATTGTTCCAGCAACCCAAGACCTAGCAGCGTGGGGTGCACATCTGCAGCGGGTGGGAGGCATGGGATGACTCCCAAATTAACTCTACCCAAAAGGCGGGGGAACCCTTGGTGCTAAATATGGGAAGGAAGGTTGGCTGTGTGCGAGTGTCCCCTCCCCCTCCCAGTCACCCTGGGCTCAGCGGGGTAGCTCCGGCCGTCTGTAGACTGAGGCAGCAGCAACCGGCGAAGGCGTGCCCACAGGCCCACCTACCTGCTCCACCAGCCAGGAGCCCCACCGGCCCCGTGGGAGCGCTGGGGATTGCTCTGCTGGGCTTGCGAGCCACCCACACGGCCTGGCCTCCCCTTCCTCCCACCTCCCCTTCGCTGACCCATCCCCCGTCGGCCCACCTGAGTGTCTGGTGGGGGCAGGGTGTGGACGTACCTGTCTTGCGGGATGGGATCTACACGGAGGACCAGAGGAGGGTCTTACTGTGACATTCTCAGCTTCAGGGTCTGAGAATGTGGCGGCCTCCCTGCACGCTTGTCAATCCACGCTCGGTCCGCCTGCCCCTGGCAGCTGTGCTGGGAACCAAGAGGGGCCCTCTGGGGGGCCGTCTGCGGCTGTAACTGGAGGCCTGGCCTGGATGTTCGGATCCCAACTTTTTAGCGAGCCTCCCCATGAGAATCACTCCTAAGTCCTCCGTTTGCACCATTCACACCAGGGAGACGCCCCCAGGTCATTTGACTAACTCTCCATTTACTTCTCCAAGAGCCACATCAGACCAGTTGTTCGTCCAGGAGTGACACCAGTTTCCGGGGCCTTGTTAAAGAGCATCCCTTGGGGTTCCCCAGGCCTTTGACTGCAGAGCCTCTTCCCAGCACAGCAGGGGGGCGGTGGGGGTGGCCGGCTGCTTCTCTGGGGCTTTGCTTTCCCTGTCACCGTCGGGGACATCTGGGTAACAGCTAGTCATGAATGTCATCTCGCGCTGGAGCTCATCTCATTGTAATGTTGACATCCGCTGCAAAAGCTGCTGTTGGCGCGCTGTCCTGGGCTGCTTGGCAAAGATCCATTGTTGTCGTCAGCTGATGGGGGAGTGGCGCTGAAGGCTGGACCAGCCCGAACCTGGCTGCTTTAAGGACCCGAGCCACTGCTCCTCGCTCTCCTGCCTCTGGCCCTCTGCCCTGGCCCCGGGCAGCGGGGCTTGTGAGTCAGCCTTCAGGACCCACAGCTGCCACCTTCCCTGTCTTTGCCCCCCCCCGTCTCCCCCCATCCTCCGCCTGACCCGCTGCCTTCCTGTTTAGGTCAGTTCTACAGCAACGGAGGGCATTCTGGGAATGCCGGTGGTGGCGGCGGCGGGGGCGGTGGTGGCTCCTCCGGCTACAGCTCCTACTACCAAGGCGACAACTACAGCTCACCGGTGCCCCCGAAACACGCCGGAAAGAAGCAGCCGCATGGGGGCCAGCAGAAGCCCTCCTACGGCTCGGGCTACCAGTCCCACCAAGGCCAGCAGCAGTCATACAGCCAGGGCCAGTATGGCAACTACGGCCCCCCGCAGGGCAAGCAGAAGGGCTATAACCATGGACAAGGCAACTACTCCTCCTACTCAAACTCCTACAGCTCCCCCGGGGGCGGGGGCGGATCAGACTACAGCTACGAGAGCAAATTCAGTGAGTTGGCTTCCAGGGCTCCGAGGCCTGGCCGGGGTCCGGGCCCGCGGCGCACCCCGTGGAGTGTCGGAAGTCGGCCTTTGCCCTGGCCTCTTGCTCAGGGACTGGAAGGAAGCTGGGTGGTGCTGGCTGCTGGGCGGGCTTTAGGGAAATCGTGGAGGCAGAGAGCCCTTGGCCCAGATCCTCGCCGTTCCCTTCCTGTGGTGGTCTCCGAAGGCGGGTCTAGCGGAGGCCCCTGTGCCAAGGAAGCCTGTGCGCTGAGGCTGGGGCACAAGGGTGGAGTCTGTGAGTCGGGGCCGGCTGCTCTGCGGGGAGCTCTGGGGATGGGCCTGGGGACAGCCTTGCCTCCAGCCCCCAAAGAGCCCGAGTCACTTCTCTGCCCCGCCTCTCCCTCCCCCTCATGCCCACACCCAGCAGGCTGCAGCTGAGCTGGTGGCCGAGCTAGGAAAGCGTAGGTGGGCGCTTGTTTTCTGTGATGGGACACTGGTCCGCAGGCGGGCCAGGGACTTTAAAGAAGCCGTGCTCTCTGTGTGTGGGGGCCAGGGGACACTGGGTGTCTGGTGGCAGCTGGGTGGGAGGAGAGGAAGCTGCCGTGTGGTTCCTGAACTGCTGGGAAGCTTGGGTTGGAGGAGTAGGTGGGAAGGCAGGATGCAGCTGGGCGTCCGAGCTTGGTGAGTGGGCTGACCCAGGGCACGATGACCTTGCAGGGCTGCAGCCGGGCCCCTGGCAGTCCTCAGCCGAATGGACGTGTGCCAGATGAAAGCAGATGGGACAGGGAGATTTGTAAAGGCCCGTGGTCCCAACCTGCCACTTCCAGGGCCATAGCACGAGGATCCCAGACCACCCCAGCCGTGTCTTTGCCAAGGCCCCTTAACCACGCTGTCTTCTCTCCCCCAGACTACAGTGGTAGTGGAGGCCGGAGCGGCGGGAACAGCTACGGCTCAGGCGGGTCGTCCTACAACCCAGGGTCACACGGGGGCTACGGCGGTGGCTCTGGGGGCGGCTCCTCATACCAAGGCAAACAAGGTGGGCCTGGATCGGCAGGTGGCACAGTACGGTGGGGGGGGGGTCAGGTGATGAGGGGCATCGCCTGGCGTGGACAGGCGGGTGGCGTAGGCAGGGCTGCAGTGGCACCTGCCGTCTGGCTTCCATGTGGGATGAGAACAGGAAGAGGGAGACGCGGGCACACGGGCTCAGGCATACCTCCAGCTTCTCGGCTTTTCAGAAGCCAGACGTCCAGATGTTGCCTTGGTCTTAAAATGATGGCTCCTGTATGGAAAATGCTCACAACACCGAGGCCCAGACAGCCTGCTGTGTGGCCTCTGGTTCAGGGGCTTCAGGCTCAGCCTTGTGCTCGGGCGGCCCCCAGAGACAGCTCCCGCTGCCGCTGTCTGTACAGGACAGATCCCCACCGCTTACGAACCAGGGTCCGGTGGTTCCACCTCACAGGGTGTCGGTGACCGCCAGCCCTGATGACCCAGGAAAGGCCCTGAGCGAGCGGCCGTGCCCGTCCTGCTCCCCTGCGGCGGTCTCACGAGCGGACACAGCACGGCTCGGGTGCTGGCCGTGGTCCTGAGCTGTGATGGCAGGGCGAGCCCCGTGCTGCTCCCCTCTAACCCCACTCCTCTCTTCCCTAGGAGGCTACTCGTCACAATCAAACTACAACTCCCCGGGGTCCGGCCAGAATTACAGCGGCCCTCCCAGCTCCTACCAGTCCTCACAGGGCGGCTACGGCAGAAACGCAGATCACAGCATGAACTACCAGTATAGATAAAGCCCCCCCGAGGGGTGAAGATTTGTACCTTCTGCACTTACCCCTCGTTGTAAGATTCAGTTTTATGCATCACAGTTAACACGTCAGCTGGCCTCCAGGTCCCCTCCGCCCCAACCTGTCCACGTTGCTGTGTTGTGAGGTGCAGCTGGTCACTGCTGTGACCCGTCCTGTGACCCATATTTAGCCGTGTTTGGGACTTCCATGTCTTCAGTGGTTTGTTAGTTGCCATCACAACTTTGTCTGAGTAGAGTTTTTTGAGTTCTTGCAGTTACGTATCCCTCTGTCTATTTACAATTGGTGTTAGTGTTAACTCAGTTTGTCTTTAAATAGCTACAGAAGGGATACATCATCTGTTAATGCTTTTGTGAAGTGAGTTAAACGAGCTTTCTGTATTTTAATGCTTTAGTGTTTCAGTTTTATAAGTGAAGATTTTATTTTAAAAACCAGTGGGAAAGAGTGGGGTTTTTTTGTATGTCTGGATCATTCAGGCAGTACATCTGAATTAAGCTGAATGTAGACAAATAAAGAAAAAGAAAACTCTGTGCCCGTCGTAGGCCTGGGTGTCTGACCCACCGGCAGTGTGATGGGCAGGTTCCTCCACTGTTCCCGGCACGGGAATGCAGGGCGGGGGTGGCAGGGCAGTCCCCTGTCACAAAAGAGTCCAGCTCCAGGCCTCTAGATGCCTTAACTCCAAGGTTGGCTGGGGCCAGCAAGCCGGTTACATCGGGACCTTGTATTCCTGATGGTCTGCAGAGTGGCTTACGAGCGGCCCAGGCTGGTGTCTGGGGATTTGCTCTCACAGTTCTGCATGCTTGCTTTTCTGCTCCATGGGTTCTGGTGTTGTTTTAAGTGCAGTTTCACGTCACCATGGAGTAAAATGTCCGAGGTTTGGTACGTGTAACCTGACTTGAAAAAGGCCAGTTGAATCTGGCTAAAGCATCCCAAGATCTGGGAAACCCAGCCATAGAACCTTCCATGTCGGGTTGGCGTGGTTTTGTGTCTCCAGCAGCCTTCCTGGAGCAGCCCCCGCCCAGACGCTCAGTCGTGGCCCAGCCCCGTTCTAGCAGGCTTCCCTGGAGCGGTGCTTCTCAATCTCAGGCAGTGTTGCATTGTTTGGGGGACCATTGGTCACCCAGTGGGCAGAGGCCAATGATGCTACTGACTGTTCTGCGCTTAAGTGTCAGCTGTGTGAAGGTGAAGGAACCTGCCCTGAGAGCAGCGCTTTCCAGCTCTGGCCCTGCCCCCGGGGGAGGGGGCGGAGTGGGGGAGGCGCCCTGACTGCCTTTGCCCGGGCTTCAGCTCTGTCTCGGAAGAGCCTCTTGGGTGAGGCCTGGGGCTGTACCTCTGCAGAGACCCTTCTCCTCTCGCCGTCTCTCTGCCATCTCTCAGACCAGGCACCATTTGAGTTCTGAACCCCGGGAAGTCCCTTGGCCTCCTGTACTTGGTTAACTATAGCCTTTGGAAGAAAATCAAACTATTCTTGACTCAGAACTCTTCCGCTGAGGCAGAAAATCTAATGTGCCTTCAAAGGATGAAGCTTTGCCTTGGAGAGGTGAATGAAAGGTGTTCTGCACTAGACAAAAGAAAACACTGGAAGAATTTTGTCTTCTGGAGCAGAGGAGGACCCAGGTGGTCTAATTCGGGGAGAGGGAGGGATGGTATGATGCCCACCTGAGAGGTGGTCCACAGTGCGAGCATTCAGGTGGGCCTGCCGCAAGCTGGGATCCCTCGAGTGTGTGTGCGCGCACCAGTGGAGATGAGACAGACCTGAGGGATGGGTCCCAACCCAGACTTTGATGAGATGTGACATGTCCATGACCCATCGTCTCTCCTAGACACTTCCAGGGGGCTGGGACAGAGAGCCCCTCCAGATCATTAGGACCTTGTATTGAAATGAGAAGACACAGGCTGTGGATGGAGCCTGCAGCGCTCAGAAACCCACGGGAAGGAAGGCCCTACCCCGCCTGCCAAATACCTTCAAGCTGTGGGCCTGTGTTCTTGGCACGAGTCTCTCCTTAACACCAGTTTCCAAAGCGCTGACCACCACCACATTGAAGTTTCTGAATGCAGGCCCTTCACAAGGGCAGGAATCTTGAAGAAGGCTGTGGAAAGAGCTCCCAGCCCATCTTGAAGTGGAGGCCTCAGGGAGCTGTGACTTGGTGCCACGTTCCTCTTTTGAAAAAGGGTGGCTCCCTGGGTGGCTTGTCTCGGATAGATGCCTGTCTCGGTCCCTGGGGCCGGCCTGAGCGCTCCCCAAGCCAGGGCAAGTTTTGTTGACCTGAGAGACATTGTCAAGAACAGAGCAGTATTGGAGTAGGATCTTGCCCTGTTTCTTCCAGCTTCTGGTGACTTAGGGCATTCCTTGGCTCATGACAGCATCACTCCAGGCTCCGCCTCCTTCACGGGACCTCCCTGTGAGCCTCTGTGTCTCAGGCTCCTTTCTTACAAGGACACCAGTCATTGGATTTCAACTCCACCCTAATCCAGGGTGAGCGCATCCCAAGACCCTTCACATTCACGGGTATCGGCAGTTAGGACTTGGATGTACGTTTTGGGGGGAACACTATACAACCCACTAAAGAGTTGGGTGAAGGCTTTATCCCATGCTGCTGGCACAGCCCTGGGAGGTGGTCAACCACCATCAGGATCATCACGTGGTCAGCATGGCGGGGACCTGTCCCAAGGCGACAGCTCATGAGCACACATCCCTTGGCACCCTAACTGCTTGGGGACCTCGGTGCTAATGGCACTGTGATGCAGCTGGTCAGCAACAGTATCACAGCCCGCAGGACCTGCCGTCCCAGCAAGCTGGGTTTAGGAAGGTATGGCCGACACGGTGAACATGGAGAAGACCTGGGTGCTGGCATGTCATTCAGAGCTGACCAAGGCCTTTCCAGGCCTGTTGCCCTCCAAGTGCAGGAAGCCAGCCTGGAGGAGGTTCTCACTGAGATGCTTCTCCAGGTCCTCCTCGGCCAGGGACACGGTGGGCAACAGAGATGCCTCAGCCCACATGCTGCCAGAGGAGGGTGTCCTGCCTCTTTCAGTCACCAGCAGAGATCACCAGGGGAGCATCAGCGGGAAGAGCCAGTGGCCCACATGCTTACTCAGCAAGTTGATCAGGGTAGGGTGCTTACCTGGTGGATAGACCATGAGGGTCAATGACCCAGGACTGGACACCACCCCAGAGGGCTCAGGATGCCTTTGGAGGGAGGAAGGGAGAAAGACCTCATGACTGAGGCAAAAGCTGGCCACATGAGTGGTGGGCCGAGATGAAGTCAGAGGGGCAGAGGCTTGCAGAGAATTTCAGCTGATCCCATAGGGGAGGTGGGGGGTGGTTGAGACCTAGGGCCAAAGGGGGCCTCTGAGCAGTAATGGGACACAGATTCAGGATTTCCTCCTTCCTACATTGAGCAGAATCACTAGGGTCCTGGTTGTCCCTGTGGGCTGGGGTCCAGTCTGACCTGGAAGTCGACACCCAGTTGCTTCCACTCCGGCAGGGAAACGTGTGCTGTCCCTCTGACCACTGACCATTGTGTAGTCAGCCAGGCCTGTCCTACCCCGAAGGACTGACCTGGTTCCCCAGGCCTGGCCTTTTGCAGCTGGGCTCAGCCTCAGGATGCAGTCTGCAGGGGTGAGCCCCACATGGTCTGTGCCCTTTGCAAGCCTATCCTGAGACTTCTGGACACAATTATGGGCCACACACCAGCAAGCCTTCTTGGCCTGGATGCTCATTCTAATCCATCCCAGAATAAATGGAAACTTCATGTGTTCATTGTTTCATTCACTCCACATGTATTTATTGGGTGTTGCTTATGTATCAGTCCTGTACAGGGTGCTGGGAACATGAACCTGGGTCCTGCTCTCATGGAGCTTCCAGGTACCAAGAGAGCCCTGTTCCAGCTTGTGCTGCGAGTGTCAGGGAAGGCTTTCTGTGTTTTGTTTTGTTTTTTTTTTTTAAGATTTTTTAAATTTATTTGAGACAGAATGAGAGACAGAGAGCATGAGAGGGAGGAGGGTCAGAGGGAGAAGCAGACTCCCTGCCGAGCAGGGAGCCCGATGCGGGACTCGATCCCGGGACTCCAGGATCATGACCTGAGCCGAAGGCAGTCGCTTAACCAACTAAGCCACCCAGGCGCCCAAGGCTTACTGTGTTTTAAGAAAGACAGGACAGTTAAATCGGAACCAGAAGGTGTGTTAGGGAGGGTGAGCACAGGTTATGCTGTGCACAGGAACAGCATGCATAAAAGTTCAGCTGTGTGTTGGGAATGGACTTCAGGCAGCTGAAGTTGGGCGGGTGAAGCATTCTGGTTGTAAGATGAGAAGTGTGGCTGGATGTTCAGTGGGGGCCAACCACTACAGGGCCTTGACAGCTGAGCAGTGGAGTTTTTTTTTTTTTTTTTTTTTTTTTTTGACAGACAGCGAGAGAGGGAACACAAGCGGGGTAGTGGGGGAGGGAGAAGCAGACTCCCCACTGAGCAGCGAGTGCGACTCGGGGCTCGATCCCAGGACCCTGGGATCATGACCTGAGCTGAAAGCAGGTGCTTAACGACTGAGCCACCCAGGCGCCCCGAGCAGTGGAGTTCTAACATTGATTCTGAGGGCAGTGGGGAGCCATGGAAAGACTCTGAGCTGTGGAGAACCCAGGCTCAGTTATGCTTCAGAACAGTCTTTTTGGCTGTTGGGCAGAGAATAGGTGTGTGGGAGAGGTGAGAATGCAGGCCAGGTGATCAGCAGAGACTCCCGTCCTGGAGCATTTGAACTGAGGTTCAGGGTGATTTAGGCCATAGAGTTCATTGGACTAGGTGAGGAAACTGCTCCCAAACCTGAGAGAGGTAACACCTACATGTCCCAGACAGGGTAGACGGGCCCAGAGAGGGGCACTGCATTGCCTCAGTCCACAAGAAGTAGAGGGCCCATAGGCACTCTGCTCTGTGGTTGGGAGACAAGCAGAAAAGTCTAAAACGCCATGGAAGTCATTTTCCTGAGGTCGCAAGTCCTGGGCCCATGCCATTTCCAACGTTTCCCAAGAAGCTGACAGCTAAGCTCAGCCTACTTGGCACTGGGCCGCGGGGGTGAGAATATCACGGAATGATAGGCTCCATTCCTGGCTGGATAAACTGGAGCAAACATTACTCTCCAGCCTCCTGGGACAACCAACCAACACGGGGCTCCAAGTACTCTGTCAAATATTCGAAACCCCCAACTCCTCTTCCAGAGGTTTTGGATTCCCAGTCCGTGCCTAGAAATCCGACTCCTGCTCTTCTGGGTCCCGAGACCTCAGTATCAGCTTTTTTTTTTTTTTTTTTTAAGATTTTATTTATTTGACAGAACGAGAGGGGGAACACAAGCAGGGGGAGTGGGAGAGGGAGAAGCAGGCTTCCCGCTGAGCAGGGAGCCTGATGTGGGGCTCGATTCCAGGACCCTGGGATCATGACCTGAGCCGAAGGCAGACGCTTAAGGACTGAGCCACTCAGGCGCCCCTCAGTATCAGCTTCTTAAAGCCAACTACCTAGTCCCCGGGTTTGGGGGCTTCCCTGGGCGACGGTGGCGTTCCCAGGGAAGGGGAGGTTGGGAAATCTAGTGGGAACCCCCTCCAGCCACATCTTGAACCTGTGCCCAGGCCTCCACGCGAGGGGCGCAGAGGCCGGCTCAGGTCCGGCCTCTGCCAACACCTCCCTTACCAAACCACGTGCTCTCCGCCCTTAGGTCGGCCTGGTGCACACGGCCCGCCCGTCTTATGCCCAATCAACAGACCCGGTATGGAACAGAAGTATTCTACAGGCGCCGCTCCCAGCAGGCTCCGCCTCGAGACGCCACGCCCTTGTGCCGTCAGCAAACTTCCAATTGGGCGCTGTTGCAGGCTCCGCCCTGGGCCGCGCCCCCATAGGTGTCTCCCGCCTGGTGCTCACATCCAATGGCTTGGGAAAGGACGCTTTCCCAAGGCTCCGCCCCCAGAGCCGCCGCTTCCCTGGTCTCCCGGCAACGCGAGGGGTGCTGTCCAGCGTTCTGAAGCCGCGCTCCCAGCGCCTTTCGAATAGTGGCGGCCTTCTGGCGCCCCCAGCCCTCCCTGCTGAGCAGCGCCGAAACCCCTAAAGCAGAGGTCAGTGAATCTCAGCTGCACCCCACCTCCACACCCCAGTTTACCTCTTGGTAATAGAAAGAGCTTGCTTCACTTCACGATCTGCTAAGGAACCCCCACCCTCCCATCTAGCTCAGAGGGAAGCTAAAGTCCTTGTTGCAAACCAGAGGCCTTGCAGAATCTCACGCTGTGACCTTCTCACCCTCGTCTTCCGTTCCTTCCCTCACTCCCTCCAGCCACACTCATCTCCCCGCTGCACTGCAAACAATCCAGACACATTCCCACTTCAGGGCCTTTGCTCTCAATTGTCCCACTGCCTGAAATGCTCTCGAGAGAGATTCTTCTTCTTCTTTTTTAAGATTTTACTTTTAAGTAATTACACCCAACATGGGGCTCGAACTCACAACCCAGAGATCAAGAGTCACATGCTCCACCAACTGAGCCAGCCAGGTGCCCCTCTGAGATCTTATATTATGACTCCTCCCAGATCTCCTTCCGGTCTTAACTCACATCTCACCTTCTCCATGAGTCTGATCGTGACCAGCCTATTTAAAATAGTCACCTCCCAGGGGCGCCTGGCTAGTTCAGCTGTTAAAGCATATGACTTTTGATCTTGGGTTCGTGAGTTCGAGTGCTACATTGGGTGTAGAGATGACTTAATAATAGTCACTTCCCAAATCTTTCTCCCCTCCCCTGCCCTCTTTATTCCCCAGCACTCATCACCACCTGAGACATGGTATGTTTTATTTATTTTTCTTGTTTGTTCATTCAGGGCATGGATTTTTGTCTCCTTGTTCGCTGCTGTGTTGCCAGCAGTGAGAACAGCCTGAAACAGAGTGAACGCTTCAAGATGTTTATTATACATATATTCATGTGCATATTTGAGCACTTAAAGTGTGCTAGACCCTGCATACCATCATAATGACCTTCTGCCCCAATTTAAAGATAAAGAAAGTGACACTCAATGAGTGGCATCACCTGACCAAAGTCACCTGGCTTCTGAGTGGTGATGCCAGAGTACCCCCCAACACCGATTCCTCTGTTTGTAACCTTTTCACCCCTGCTCTATGCTGCAATCCCTAATACTGCTTTCTCCTTCAGGAAAAGAAGCTGTATGAAAGGGTGGCTTCACAGAGCTCAGACAGGACTAGATTTCAATTCCTGTTCCTTGATTATGAGCCGGTGAATGTTTCTGCCTCAGTTCATTCATAAAATGGGAATGATAGTAGTACCCACCTCACTGTACTGTGGGAAGTGATGACACTGTAGGGCTTACCAGACAACTGGCACACCCGGGCACCTGCTCCGATACTGTTGGCTCTTAATCATCATCAAATTATTATTTGAGGGAATTAAACAAACAAACAAAAAACCAAAACACATTTAAAAAATCAGGAGGATGGCTCTTTCCCTCGGCCTCGGCGGTGGCGGATTGTGCAGACATGGCCAAGATTAAGGCTTGCAACTTCCCGGCAAGAAGGAAGAGCTGCTTAAACCGCTGGAAGACCTGATGGTGCAGCTGTCCCAGCTGCGTCGCCAAAGTGACAGGCGGCGTGGCTTCCCAGCCGCCAAGATCCGAGTTGTTGGCATCTCTATCGCCTGTGTTCTCACTGTCATCAACCAGACTCAGAAAGAGAACCTCCGAGAATTCTACAGGAGTAAGAAGTACAAGCCCCTGGAGCTGTGGCCTAAGAAGACGCTTGCCATGCGCCACGACTGAAGAAGCATGAGGAAAACCTGAAGAAGAAGAAGAAGAAGAAGAAGAAGAAGAAGAAGAAGAAGAAGCAGCAGCAGCAGCGGAAGGAGCGGCTGCACCTGCTGCGGGAGTCTGTGGTCAAAGCCCGAGGACCCTCATCTATAAAACACAAACTGGCAATAATAATAATAATAAATCAGGAGTATGACAGGACTAGTACTATGTCTTGCAAAACACATAGAGGGGCGCCTGGCTGGCTCAGTTGGTAAAGCATGCAGCTCTTGATGTTGGATTAGTGAGTTTGAGCCCCACAATGGGGGTAGAGTTTAGTTAAAAAAAAATATATATAGGGGCGCCTGGGTGGCTCAGTTGTTAAGCGTCTGCCTTCAGCTCGGGTCATGATCCCGGGGTCCTGAGATCGAGCCCTGCATCGGGCTCCCTGCTCGGCGGGAGGCCTGCTTCTCCCTCTCCCACTCCCCCTGCTTGTGTTCCCTCTCTCGCTGTGTCTCTGTCTGTCAAATAAATAAATAAAATCTTTAAAAATATATATATTATATATATTTTATAACATATATATTTAAAACACTAAATTTTAAAAAGGAAATGCTCAGCAGCTCAACCATGGTGAATTCTGTTGCCAAATTACCTAAACTGAATAATGAAAGATGTTGCTAAATGGCTCCAACATCTGAAAAAATGTCCAACCTCAGTAAGAATCACAGAAATGCAAATAAAAACCCCAAAGAGATGCTGTTTCACACATACCTGATGGACAGAATTGAAGAGTTCTGAAAATGGAAGAGTTGACAAAGATTCCTTATTTATTTGTTTATATATTTAAAGTAATCTCGGGAGCCTGGGTGGCTCAGTCAGTGAAGCATCTGCCTTCGGCTCAGGTTGTGATCCTAGGGTCCTGGGATCGAGCCCCACATCGGGCTCCCTGCTCAGCGGGAAGCCTGCTTCTCCCTCTCCCACTCCCCCTGCTTGTGTTCCCTCTCTCACTGTGTCTCTCTCTGTCAAATAAATAAATAAAATCTTGAGGTGCCTGGGTGGCTCAGTCGTTAAGCATCCCAGGGTCCTGGGATCCCAGGGTCCTGGGATCGAGCCCCACATCGGGCTCCCTGCTCTGCAGGAGGCCTGCTTCTCTCTCTCCCACTCCCCCTGCTTGTGTTCCCTCTCTGGCTGTCTCTCTCTCTGTCAAATAAATAAATAAAATCTTAAAAAAAAACAATAAAATTAAAAAAAAAAGAATTGCACCCCGGGGCTCCTGGGTGGCTCAGGTGGATAAGTGTCTGACACAGGGAAGCTTTCTTACAGTACTACTGTAGCTGTCAATTGCTGTAATCACCTAGAAAAAAGTTGGTACTGCCTAGTAAAGTTGAATATCCATCCGGTCTAGGGTCTTGCAAGTCCATTCCTAAGATTCTTGCACAGGTGTGCAAGGAGATTCGTACACAGAGGCTCACAGGAGAACTGTTTATAATAACAAAAACACTGAGAAGTTCACAAGATCATTGACTAGAGAATGAATAAGTACACTGTGGTATATTTATACCAATATCCGACTGTATGTTGATTTGCAGAAGAAAAGAATGGACCACAACTAAATAGGACACCAATAAATCTTAGACACATAATCATATGAAACAAAGTAAATCACAGGGACCACGTGTGGTATAATGATTTTTTAAAAAGATTTTATTTATTTATTTTGAAGAGAGCACAAGCAGGGAGAGCAGCAGGCAGAGAAAGAGGGAGAAGCAGGCTTCCCACTGAGCAGGGAGCCCCACTTGGGGCTCCATCCCAGGACCCCGGGGTCATGACCTGAGCTGAAGGCAGATGCTTAAGGACTGAGCCACCCAGGTGCCCCTATATTGATTTTATTAGAAGAGATGGGATAGGCACTGAGGGACAACTGGCAGTTTCTC
This sequence comes from Mirounga leonina, assembly GCF_011800145.1. NCBI lineage: Eukaryota > Metazoa > Chordata > Mammalia > Carnivora > Phocidae > Mirounga > Mirounga leonina. The sequence goes on along the minus strand of NW_023270855.1, from coordinate 51,286,461 downwards.
TCATGCCTCCTTTTTGCTATCGAATTATAATATAACTATTATCGAACTTATATTTGGGGTAAATCATAATGTTGGGAATGATGTTGAGGCAATTCCATGAGAGAATGATCTATGACTAGTGGAAAATGGCAGTTCAAAGATTCCATTTGTAAAAAGTATTAAAGTATTAAAACTTGTGGAAGATGAAAAAAAAACCCATAGTATATCTAAATGAATCAATCAAAAACAACAGCAACAGGAAGAAAATACGTACTTGCTAATACATGCTGACAAATGTCTGTGAGTATAGACAAGAATGAATAAATACTAAACATTATTTAATATTAAGGGGTGAGAACTGTTTTGACAGAACAGGAGTGGGAAAGATAATTCATGCCATACACTTTATCCACATTTAAAAAAACATGTGGATATATATTATCTATTTTATTTAGTTATTAATTATTTTTTTAAGATTTTATTTATTTATTTGAGACAGAGAGAACGAGAGACAGAGAGCATGAGAGGGAAGAGGGTCAGAGGGAGAAGCAGACTCCCTGCCGAGCAGGAAGCCTGATGCGGGACTCGATCCCGGGACTCCAGGATCATGACCTGAGCCGAAGGCAGTCGCTTAACCAACTGAGCCACCCAGGCGCCCTAGTTATTAGTTATTTTTTAAAGTAATTTATAGGGGTGCCTGAGTGGCTCAGTCAGTTGAGCGTCTGTCTTCGGCTCAGGTCATGTTCCTGGGGTCCTGGGATTAAGCCCTGCGTGGGGCTCCTTGCTCAGCGGGAATTCTGCTTCTCCTTCTCCCACTCCCCCTGCTTGTGTTCCCTCTCTCGCTGTGTCTCTGTCTGTCAAATAAATAAATAAAGTATTTTTTTAGGATTTATTTATTTATTTATTTATTTATTTATTTGAGAGAGAGAGAGAGAGAGATAGTGACAGAGATAGCAAGAGAGAGCACAGGGGAGGAGAAGGAGAAGCAGGCTCCCGCTGAGCAGGGAGCCAGATGCAGGGCTCGATCCTAGGACCCTGGGATCATGACCTGAGACAAAGGCAGATCCTTAACTGACTGAGCCACCCAGGCCCCCCAGTAAATAAAATCTTAAAAAAAAAAAAAGGAATTTCTACACCCAATATGTGGCTTGAACCCACAATGCTGAGATGAAGAGTTGTATGCTCTTGCGGCTGAACCAGCCAGAGGCCCCATATATTATCTATTTTTAAATCTTAAATAAGGTTATTTAATTAAAATTGAATCCTCAGTAAAGCTTATTACACTCCTCTGTTTTCAAAATTTTTGTTGTATTTGATGTATTTTTTTTTTGTGTGTGTACATGTTTTCATTTCTTTATATAAATTTTTACTATAGGGCACCTGGGTGGCTCAGTGGGTTAAGCCCTTGCCTTTGGCTCAGGCCTTGATCCCAATGTCCTGGGATGGAGTCCTGCATGGGCTCCCTGCTCAGCCTGCTTCTTCCTCTCCCTCTGCTGCTCCCCTTGCTTGTGCTCTCTCTGTCAAATAAATAAATAAATGAAATATTTAAAAAATAAAAAATAAATTTTTACTGTGGAAAAATAGATAAAATATAAAATTTACCATTTTAACCTTTTTCCATATTTGCTTAAGAGATTCCCCCCAGTTTTACTGAGATATAATTGATGTATAACATTGTATTAGTTTTATTTACTTAGTCATTTGTTTATTTATTTATCTAAAGTAATCTCTACATCAATGTGGAGCTCGAACTCACAACGCTGAGATCAAGAGTTGCTCAAGGGGGCTCCGGGTTGATGCAGTTGGTTAAGCATTTGACTCTTGGTTTCGGCTCAGGCCCTGATCTCGGTATCGTGGGATTCAGCTCCCCGTGGGCTCTGCGGTCAGCGAGGAGTCGGCTTGAGATTCTCTCTCCCTCTCCCTCTGCCCCTCCTGATCCTGCTCTGTGTCTCTCTCTCTCTAAAATAAATAAAGACATCTTAAAAAAAGAAAAAAAGAGTTGCACACTCTACCAACGGAGGCAGCCAAGCAGCCCTGTATTAGTTTTAAGTGTACAACATAATGATTTGATATATGTATATATTTCAAATGTATTTAAGACTTGTAATCTCTAGAGCACCTGGGTGGCTCAGTCTGTTGGGCGTCTGCCTTTGGCTCAGGTCACGATCCCAGATTCCTGGGACTGAGTCCTGCATCAGGCTCCCTGCTCAGCGGGGAGCTTGCTTCTCCCTCTGTCTGCTGCCCGCCCCCCGCAATGCTCTCTCTCTCCTGTAAATAAATAAAATAATAAAAAAAAAAAGATTTGTAATGTGGGACTTGAACTCACACCTCTGAGATCAAGAGTTGCACGCTCTACTGAGCACGCCAGCCAGGCGCCCCTCAAATGTATTTGATGTTTGAATAGGAAATACAAACACCAAAAAATATTAAAAGGGAATCATTTTCCTGCATGCTGGCATGAGGAACTTTGCTGATCCCCTCCCCAGTGAAACTGGTGGGAAGTGTTAAGATAACAACCATTGAACGTCTCTGGAAGTGGTCCTAAGGGCAAACTGTAAATGAGGAAGCAACTATTCAAGAAAATCTATGAGAAAATTCAATTAGAATAGTGAGTGTTTCTGGTATTTGGTATCTTTTACCTCCCTTCCTTCTACCAGTTCAGTGGGAGGGAAACTCCACTCCAGACTGGAGCAACCAGGAGCATAAGGTTTGCTCACTCTTAGTCCCCAGTTGGGGAATTATGTTCTCAGGAGGGGCAACACCTCAGCATTTCTTGCCCTGCTCTCAGCCACCTGTGTTGGGGGTGTTTGAGGCAAGTGCAGCTCTTCAAAGGGAGAACAACTGAGAATTTCTAAAATTATGGAAAGGCTCTGATCACCAGATCCAAGAATTTGAAAGAATCTCAAATAGGATAAATTAAAAGAAATCCACCCTGAGACACATCATATAAAATTGCAAAATGGAGGGGCGCCTGGGTGGCTCAGTCGTTAAGCGTCTGCCTTCGGCTCAGGTCATGATCCCAGGGTCCTGGAATCGAGTCCCACATCGGGCTCCCTGCTCTGCGGGAAGCCTGCTTCTTCCTCTCCCACTCCCCCTGCTCGTGTTCCCTCTCTCGCTGTATCTATCTCTGTCAAATGAATAAATAAAATCTTTTTTTTAAAAAATTGCAAAATGGCAAATAAAAAAGAATGATTTTTACAAAGATTTTATTTATTTATTTATTTAAGAGAGAGAGAGAGAGACGGAGCACAAGCAGAGGGAGGGGCAGAAGGAGAGGGAGAAGCAGACTCCCTGCTGAGCAGGGAGCGGGATGTGGGGCTCCACGTGGGGCTGGATCCCAGGACCCTGGGATCATGACCTGAGCCGAAGCAGACGCTTAATGACTGAGCCACCTAGGCATCCCTAGAGTGTATTTAAAAACAAAACAAAACAACAAACAACAAACCTTAAATCAGTAGCTAAAAATATGTCTTCGAGGAAAACCACATAACTGGATGGATATACAAGTGAGGACGATAAAATATTCCAGAAAAAGGGGTGCCTGGGTGGCTCAGTCATTAAGTGTCTGCCTTCGGCTCAGGTCATGATTCCAGAGTCCTGGGATCGAGCGCCGAATCTGGCTCCCTGCTCAGCAGGAAGGCTGCTTCTCCCTCTTCCACTCCCCCTGCTTGTGTTCTCTCACTGTGTCTCTCTCTGTCAAATAAATAAATAAAATCTAAAAAAATAAAAAAATAATAAAAAAATATACTCCAGAAAGAGAAAATTCCAATCTCGCACAATTTCTTCCAGCAAATAGATATTTGAACACCAAACTCAGGCAAAGACAGTATGAGAAAGGAAATCTATAGACCAATATAATTTATAACAGATGGGATGCAAACATTTTACATAAAATATTAGTTAAAATTAATGTAAAATGCCATAGTATATAAAAAGGTACCATGACCAAGTTGAGTTTGTACAAGAATGGAAATAAATGTGTTAATAAATAAGAAAATAAATTCATGTCATTGGGCATTTTAAATTAAATGAGCCAAATAATATAGCTATTTCAGATACTGAAAAAAAAACATAAAATATTTATTTATGACAAAAATCCGTTAGTGAACTAGGAATTGAAAGGACCTTTCTTGGGCGCCTGGGTGGCTCAGTTGGTTAAGCGATTGCCTTCAGCTCAGGTCATGATCCCGGAGTCCCGGGATCGAGTCCCGCATCGGGCTCCCTGCTCAGCAGGGGGTCTGCTTCTCCGTCTGACCCTCTTCCCTCTCGTGCTCTCTGTCTCTCATTCTCTCTCTCAAATAAATAAATAAAATCTTAAAAAAAAAAAAGGACCTTTCTTTACTTGATACAGTGTATCTTCCAAAAACTTACAGTAGCTATCATACATAATGGTGAAATGTTGAAAGCATTTCCTTTAAAATATCTTCAGGAATATTGTATGGGGAGTAAAGAACAGAAGCCACAAGACCAGGGAGGTATCTAGTGTAATAATACAGGCAAGAGATGCTGGTGGCTGGGCCAGAGTGAGAGCTACAGAGGGGGTGTAAACTAGTCGATTCTGTTTAGATTTTGAAAGCAGAGCAGCTAGAATTTGCTGGTAAATCAGATGTAGGGAGTAAGACAGTGAGAGTTCAAGGACCACCCATAAGTTTCTGGTCTGAGTTCCTGGAAGGATTGAGCTGCTATTATTAAGAAGGGGAAGATGGAGGGACCTAGGCAAGCTTGGGAGGGACAATCAGGAGCCCTGCTTTAGAGATCTAGAGTTTGAGTGCCTACAGACACCCCATGGAGATGTCAAAGAGACATCTGTAAAGAGGAGAGGGGAGTTCAATGAGAGAGGACTACACTGGAAATTAAAATTGGGCATTGTCAACATATAGAAGTTTTTTTTTTTTTTTAAGATTTTTATTTATTTATTTATTTATTATTTATTTATTCATGAGAGACAGAGAGAGAGAGAGGCAGAGGGAGAAGCAGGCTCCCAAGGAGCAGAGAGCCCGATGCGGGACTCGATCCCAGGACCCTGGGATCATGACCTGAGCCGAAGGCAGAAGCTTAACCATCTGAGCCACCCAGGCGCCCCAACATATAGAAGTTTTAAAAGCACAATATGAGTTACAAGCAACATGATACAGCGTGATGGGGTGGAGCATTATTAAGATTGGGGAAGTCAGGAACAACTGATAAAATACGTCAGCCATGGGAAAATCAGAAAGGAAGAGTATTGCAGATAAAGCAATAGCAAGTACAAATGCCCTGAGGTGGGCCTCATGGTTGGGCGTTTTCCGGACTTGGCCTCAGTGAAGACTCTCCGCCACCTGGAAAAGGGGGCATCATTAGCCCAAGGCTCCTTGAAGGTCAGAGTCTTGCTCAGAGAGCACAATTTAGGCCAGTGGGCCACTGAGAGGAAGGATTCTGGGGCAATGCCGCCCTCTGCTGGCCGGGACGTATATCCGCTCCATTTTCAACGATAACAGTTGTTATATATTATATAATATTTTGTTATTATTAGTGGAACACACAGTGCTCAATAAACCCATGACCCAGCCTCTCTCATCCCTGTGTGGCATGAAGACTGGCACTAATAGGTATGTATATATTAGGTCTACACTGAATAAATGAACGAATAAATGTGGCTAGGTTCTGAGTCTGAGCCTCTTCTGCAAATCTGGGTTTCTTTCATTGTATAAATCAATGTATATTGAGCACGTACTGTGTACTAGGTGCTGTTCTAAGTTCTTGGGACAAATCAGTGGGCAAGATAGACAAAAGCCTGTGCAAGGCAGCTTATTAAGATCTCTACATATCCATGCTTCTCAATCTTCACAAAATTTATTTTTATTTGTTAAGAGATTTTAAGTAATCTCTACACCCAATGTGGGGCTTGAACCTAAAACCCCGAGATCAAGAGGGGTGTGCTCTACCGACTGAGCCAGCCAGGCGCCCCTTTTACAACGTTTTTAATGCCGAGACACTATTATTCGCCCCATTTTTAGAGGAGAAAATTATCCCTTAGAGAGAGACTTTGATTGTAGAGCGGACAATGACGGGGGTGGGATTCGAACCCATAACAATACTTATTTTCCCCGACAACACGTAGCGGGTGGGAACGAACTGAGCGCTCCGCGGGGACGAGCATGCTGGCGTCCGTTGCCATGGTTCCCCTACGCACTTCCAAAGCGACGCCAGCTCCCTGCCTCACGTGACTTCAGCCAATATGGCGCCGCCCAGGGTGTTGCGGTGTCCACGTGGTTCCGTTAGCTAAGATGGCGTCAGCAGTTAGCCCGACGTCCCTGGAGTCGGCCCCGCGGATCATGCGGCTGGTGGCCGAGTGTAGCCGATCCAGGGCCCGGGCAGGGGAGCTGCGGCTGCCGCACGGGCCGGTAGCCACTCCCGTGTTCATGCCAGTGGGCACGCAGGCCACTATGAAGGGCATCACGGCCGAGCAGCTGGACGCCCTGGGCTGCCGCATCTGCCTGGGCAACACCTATCATCTGGGTCTGAGGCCGGTGCGTGGGTTCTGCCTCGGTGGCGCGGCGGCGGAGAGTGGGGGGGGGGCGGGTACGGGCACCGCCGAGGCACAGGCATGCATTTAGGTCAGTCGACAAACGTGTATTGGGCTCCCCCGGTGGCCCGGGCCTTGTTGTGGGCGTGAGGGGGCGGCGGGGACCGTAGCTGGCTAGCCTTGTCCTGCAACATAGCGCTCACCCCTAACCTGATCTTTTCTTGCCCAAACCCAGGGCCCCGAGCTGATCCGGAAAGCCCACGGTCTCCACGGCTTCATGAACTGGCCCCACAATCTGCTGACGGTGAGGTGGAGTCGGGGCCGGGATCCCAGGGCACTTCTCAGAGGTGGGGATTCTCCAGTCCCACCCCCCTGACAGCCCTGCGGTGCGATCTCCCCCAGGACAGCGGCGGCTTCCAGATGGTGTCTCTGGTGTCCCTGTCCGAGGTGACGGAGGAGGGCGTCCGCTTCCGCTCCCCCTACGATGGTGAGGAGACCCTTCTGAGCCCGGAGAAGTCCGTGGAGATCCAGAACGCTTTAGGTGAGCGAATCCCGGGCCACCTGCTCTTGCCTTGCCTCTAGAGGGTGGAGGTGAGGCGGGCCGTTCCTTAACGTGCTGCTCGGCTTTGGGTAAGTCCCTCCCCCTGCCTGAGCTTCAGCGGGGCCAGCTCAAATGAGGATAGTTCACAGAAATAATGACATAATGTTTGTAAATCTCTTAACACAGATGCTATTCTTTCTCGTAAATGGCAAAGTAGCTGGGCAAAGGTGTGTCGAAATAAAGAGAGCAACAAGGGGGGGGGGGACTGGGGAAGCTTTCAGTCCCTCCTATTTCTATCATTCCTTCATAAAAACAATGAACATACCTCTTTTTAAAAAAATTTTTTTTCTTTTTTCTTTTTTTTTTTAAAGATTTTATTTATTTATTTGAGAGAGAGAATGAGAGAGAGCACATGAGAGGGGGGAGAGTCAGAGAGAGAAGCAGACTCCCTGCCGAGCAGGGAGCCCGATGCGGGACTGGATCCAGGGACTCCAGGATCACGACCTGAGCCGAAGGCAGTCGCTTAACCAACTGAGCCACCCAGGCGCCCTGAATAGCATTTATTTTTTTTAAAGATTTTATTTATTTATTTGAGAGAGGATGAGAGACAGCACATGAGAGGGGGGAGGGTCAGAAGGAGAAGCAGACTCCCTGCCGGGCAGGAAGCCCGATGCGGGACTCGATCCAGGGACTCCAGGATCATGACCTGAGCCGAAGGCAGTCGCTTAACCAACTGAGCCACCCAGGCGCCCTAAAAAATTTTTATTGTTATGTTAATCACCATACATTACATCATTAGTTCTAGATGAAGTGTTCCATGATTCATTGTTTGTGCATAACACCCAGTGCTCCATGCAGAACGTGCCCTCTTTAATACCCATCACCAGGCTAACCCATCCTCCCACCCCCCTCCCCTCTAGAACCCTCAGTTTGTTTTTCAGAGTCCATCGTCACTCATGGTTCGTCTCCCCCTCCGATTTCCCCCCCTTTATTCTTCCCCTCCTGCTATCTTCTTCTTCTTTTTTTTCTTAACATATATTGCATTGTTTCAGAAGTACAGATCTGTGATTCAAGTCTTGCACAATTCACAGCGCTCACCATAGCACATACCCTCCCCAGTGTCTATCACCCAGCCACCCCATCCCTCCCACCCCACCCCCCACTCCAGCAACCCTCAGTTTGTTTCCTGAGATTAAGAATTCCTCATATCAGTGAGGTCATAGGATACATGTCTTTCTCTGATTGACTTATTTCGCTCCAGCATAACACACTCCAGTTCTATCCACGTCGTTGCAAATGGCAAGATCTCATTCCTTTTGATGGCTGCATAATATTCCACTGATATATATACACACACACACACACAAACACACACCCCACATCTTCTTTATCCATTTGTCTGTCGATGGACATCTTGGCTCTTTCCACAGTTTGGCTATTGTGGACATTGCTGCTATAAACATCGGGGTGCACATACCCCTTTGGATCCCTACATTTGTATCTTTGGGGTAAATACCCAGTAGGAACATACCTCTTTTAACATATATTATATATAGTGCACATTATGTAGTTTTTAGCTCTACCTCCTTCCTGTCTTCTTTTTTTAAAGATTTTATTTTATTTATTTGACAGAGAGAGAGAGAGAGACAGCTAGAGAGGGAACACAAGCAGGGGGAGTGGGAGAGGGAGAAGCAGGCTCCTGGCCGAGCAGGGAGCCCGATGCGGGGCTCGATCCCAGGACCCTGGGATCATGACCTGAGCCGAAGGCAGATGCTTAACGACTGAGCCACCCAGGCGCCCCTCCTATCTTCTTTTTTTAAAAAAGACTTTAGGTATTTATTTGGGACAGAGGAGGGGAGAGGCAGAGAATCCCAAGCCATCGCCCTGCTGAGGGAGGAACCAGAGGTGGGATTCGAGGTGGCGCTCGATCTCACCACCCAGGTGCCTATTCATTCATTCATTCATTCATTCATTCATTCATTCATTCATAAATTTGCTCCTTCAAGAAACGAGTTCCTTTCCCCGGTAGGATCTCACAGGGTCTGAATTTTGCTGATTACATCCCCATGGTGCTGTGTAACAGTTTTTTTCTGCCATTAGGAGTTCCAAAGTGGTAATGTTCGTTCTTCATTTATCAGCCAGATTATTTCTGTGAAGAGAAACATCCATCACCTACTCCTGGGTGACCAAGAAGTTCAGTTCATATAGGAAAATGGGATTCGTTCTTTTCCTTATTTACTAGTTTTCATGGCTTGATTACTTAGCATCCTCCAGCAATGATGAATTAATCTTTAGTGTTTTTAGGATCACCATGAAATGAGGGGTTTGTTTGTTTGTTTGTTTAATCATGGGTTTAAATGTATTTGCTGTGTCTCAATCTCTTGCAGTGGAATCTATCCTATTGATTCTCAAATTGCCCCATCTTTGGTTTGTGTGGTGCACTCTGCTTTTTTCCTATAAAGATGCATCTTGACAATATTCCCCTGAGCTTTTCTAACATGTATAAATCCATAGCCCCTAATCTGAAATTCTTCAGGTCAATTCAGAATTGTAATATTTTATAAGGATAATGCAGCATACATAGCATCTTAGTAGGTCTGGGACAGTACCCTGTTAAACTTTACTTGTTTCTTTTACTTGTTCCTTTTCCATTAAAAAAAAAAATTGTGACCGGGCACCTGGGTGGCTCAGTCGTTAAGCGTCTGCCTTCAGCTCAGGTCATGGTCCCAAGGGTCCTGGGATCTAGCCCCGCATCGGGCTCCCTGCTCGGTGGGAAGCCTGCTTCTCCCTCTCCCGCTCCCCCTGCTTGTGTTCCCTCTCTTGCTGTGTCTTTCTGTCAAATAAATAAAATCTTAAAAAATAAAAAAAAATAAAAAAAAAATTGTGGCAACATAAAATTTACCATTAAAAATAGTTGCCACTATAACCTTATTTATTTATTTATTTTTAAAACATACTCATTTTTTTAAATAGGCTCCATGCCCAACGTGGGGCTTGAACACATGACTGTGAGACCAAGAGTGGCATGCTCTACTGACTAAGCTGGCCAGGCGCCCCACTATGACCATGTTTAAATAGAATTTTTTTTTTTTAATTTATTTATTTGAGACAGAGAGATACAGAGAGAGAGAGAGAGTAGGAGCAGTGGGGAGAGGCAGAGGGAGAGGGAGAAGCAGACTCCCCGCTGAGCAGGGAGCCTGATGCGGGGCTCGATCCCAGGACTTGGAGATCATGACCTGAGCCAAAGGCAGACGCTTAACGACTGAGCCACCCAGGCGCCCCTATAACCATGTTTAAAGATTTCATTTATTTATTTGAGAGAGAGTGAGAGAGAGAGAGCACAGAGGGGGGAGTGGGAGAGGGAGAAGCAGACTCCCTGCTGAGCAGGTAGCCCGATGCGGGACTCGATCCCGGGACTCCGGGATCATGACCTGAGCCGAAGGCAGTCGCTTAACCAACTGAGCCACCCAGGCGCCCTATAACCAAGTTTAAGTGTCCGATTTAGTGGCACTAAGCACATTTGCATTGTTGTGCAACCATCACCACCATCCCTCTCCAGAACTCTTCATCTTGCAAAACTGAAACTCTGTGCCCATTAAACACTAACTCTCCATTCCCCTCCGCCAGCCTCTGGCTCTCGCCATCTACTTCCCGTCTCTATGAATTTGACTTCTCTAGGGACCTCATCTAAATGGCATCATACAATACTTGTCATTTTTGTGTCTGGCTTATTTCACTGAGCATAATGGCCACAAAGTTGTAGTATATGTCAGAATTTTCTTCCTTTTTAAGACTGAATAAGGCACCCGTTAAATTGGATTTTATAAAAGATTATCACTGTCTTGGGTTTTGCTGTGAAATTAGGTATGCCGTAAGCGTAAGATAAAGTCTTTGATTTTGAGAAGTTTCTAGATTTTGGAATTGTGGGAAAGGAACATTCTGTTAAGGGTTGGACCATGATTTATTTAGCCAGATGTTGATGGTCACTTGGGCTCCCATTATGCTATTACCCGCCACGCCATGGCGGATCACTTTGTATTAACAACATTTTGCTCTTGAAGGGTAAACGTGCAGGAGTGGGATTTTATTCCATGTGCCTGGGCCGGGTTTTAGCTGGGGTGAGGCAAGACCAAATGGGTATTTTCAAAAGCTCCCTCTGGTTGTTGCATAAACAGACTGGGGGGCTTCGTGGGAGTCAGCAAGACCCAAGGAGGGACTTCTAGGGTCCAGCTTATCCCCAAAAGGAAGTGAAGGCTTTCCCAGTGATGGTGCTTCTGTCTCACCCCCCAGGCTCAGACATCATCATGCAACTGGATGATGTGGTCAGCAGCACTGTGACGGGGCCACGCGTGGAGGAGGCCATGTACAGGTGTGTGTGTGTGTTTGTGTGGGTGTGTGTGTGGGGGAGGGGATCCGAGTCCTGTAGCCTTGTCTCCTTACCCTAGGGCTCATGACTAGGGCCCTCTTACAGGTCAATCCGCTGGCTGGACCGATGCATTGCAGCCCATCAGCGGCCAGACAAACAAAACCTCTTTGCCATCATCCAGGGTGGGCTAGACGCGGATCTCCGGGCCACCTGCCTCGAAGGTAGAGCCATGTGCTGGTCCATCCAGGGCTCATCCATCACTGAGGGCCCCACATGGGCCTGGCATGTGGTGGTGTGGACGGTGGTTGTTAATGGGTGGAAGGAATAGCTGAAGCAAAGGCCCGGGGGCAGAATGGACTAGAATGTTTGCAGAATGATAGTAATTCCAATAGCTAGCGATTTGGGGGTAGTCATCAGACGCTACGCCATATGCCGGTCACAGATTGCCCCATTGAGTTTTCATAGCCATCCTGTAAGGTGGGAACTACCAGGTTCCCGAGGTTACAGAAGAGGAACCTGAAGCACAGAGCTGTAAAGTCACTTACCCCAAGCCACGCAGCTTGGACATTGCAGAGCTGAGATTTGGACCCAGTTCCTGGGCTGTAGAACCTACAGCATTAACTGATACAGGTGCTGCTTCCTCCCCAGGGTCAGGAGTTAGGGGTGGGGTCCAGGGATTGTGCTGACACTGGAGGCCCTGGGATACCACGCTGAGGTACTGGGGAGCCATGGAGGGCTGCTGAGTGGGCAAGTGACAGGGACCAAGAGGAATCATGGAAAAATCCCAGTAGGATAGGAAGCAGAAGGCCCATGAAGAGGTTGGAGTATTTGCCCAGGAGAAGAGTGAGAGACCTATACCAAGGCCATGGCCACGGAGACAAAAGGGAGGCAGAGATGGGGGCGCAAAGGCAACGAAGTGTCATAGGCAAGACTCTGGGTCCTAGAGTTTGTTTGGCTGGATCCAGACCTCTGATCTGCTGCCTCATGGTTCTGCACCCTTGGCCTCTCTGAGCCTCCCTTTTTTCCTCTGTGAAATGGGCACATATTCCCAATGTCATGGGGTCGAAGTGAGGATAAACGGGAAGGTCTGTTTAGTCCTGTGCCTGCACCTGGCATCCATGTGTACCGTTGTGCAGACTGTCCTTGTTGTAATTCCTTTTGTCCTCAAGCTGTGCCCAGCTCCCGGTCCAGTGAGCCATTTTAAAGGAGACCCCCAGGCAGAGATACACTTCACGTCACAGCTCAGTATGTGTGGACATAGATGAAAGCAGAAACCAAGACTTCATGAAACGTTACCCTTACACGTGAAACATTTTCTGGCATTCTCTGTGCTCTCATTTGAAAAACAAAAAAAACCTACCACGCTGGTCTTGCCCTAGCAAATTCAGTTTTGGCCACACTGGTGATGCTTCTCGAAGCGCTCTAAGCTCCCCTGCACCAGCAGCAGCACCGCCTGGGTTCTCCCCAGGATGGGATCGGAGTCCACGGTGAGGTCGGGGTGGGGGTGGGGTGGCTGGGAGGCCACATTTGAACAACTTGTCTCCAGTGGGTTGGACTGCTCATTCCAGCTTCGAAATCTGACCCTTCGGACGGGTCCGTTTTGTCGATGCTGTGGCCTCCCATGGTTCAACTAGGCAGCTGGGGCCCAAGGCAAGGCCGGGCTTGGAGACTAGACCTGGGCTTAAACCCAGCCTCTGGCATATGCGGCAACCCACTCCTTTGTGGGCCAGACCAGATCAGACCTACGGGGTTATTTACCCCGGTTGTTGGGAGTCTCTTCATGTTTTGGTGCAGAAACGTTACAGATTTTGAGGACAGGCTGTTACCTTGCATGTGGGATGTTCGCTGTTCTAAAACCTGGAAAATGCTCAGTTTGGAAACGTACAAGGCGTCATCTTCGCTGTCAGTGAAGGGTGTACAGGCTGTAGGCCTCTCCTGAGGACTGAAGGAGCGGAGGGAGCTTCACACACAGCAGGCGTTCAACATATGGTAGCTGAGCTCACCAGCGGCCTTTAGACAGACAGATGGAAAGACAGACAGATACCCGCCCTTCCCCCACTTCTCTCTCTTTCTTCCCGAGGGTCTGCCCTGGTCTGGGCAGGGTCTGCCCTGGGGCTGCAGAGGAGGAGGCGCATTTTCTTTCGCCCGGTGACTCCTCACCTTGCCCTGTACCCCCAGAGATGACCAAGAGGGACGTGCCAGGCTTCGCCATTGGGGGCCTGAGCGGGGGCGAGAGCAAGGGCCAGTTCTGGAGGATGGTGGCCCTGAGCACCTCAAGGCTGCCTAAGGACAAGCCACGCTACCTGATGGGGGTCGGGTATGTGGAGACGAGGGGAAATAGCCCTACCTGTGGGAGGGGGTTCCTGGGGATTCCTGCCCGGGCTGGTGTTGGTGGAAGGACACAGCCCTGCCTGGGAGGGGACTAAAGGAGGACATGGCTTTCCTCTGGGGGCGGTTCAGAGGGAATGTGGTCCAGTCCCTGGGGAGTCGGAGTGTCTGTGATGGGGGGAGGCCTGGGTGTGTGACCAGGGCATGAGGTTCTCTGCTCCCTCCCTCCATGGCCCTCCTCCCAGCTATGCCACCGATCTGGTGGTCTGCGTGGCTCTTGGATGTGACATGTTCGACTGCGTCTTCCCCACGCGGACGGCGGTGAGGCCCTGGCAGGGGGCAGACGACGGGTGGGGCGCTAGGGGGGCCAAGGTTGGGGTGGGGCTGGTGCGGATGAAGGCCTGGTTGACCCCCACCTTCCCCTCGTCCACCCCTCCCCCAGCGCTTTGGCTCCGCTTTGGTGCCCACTGGGAACCTGCAACTGAAGAAGAAGCAGTATGAGAAGGACTTCCAGCCCATAGACTCCAACTGTGCCTGTCCCACCTGCCAGAAGTAGGCGGAGCTGGGCCTGGGGGCTGGGGGAGGGTGTGGCGGGGTGCAGGACTCCGCGTGGCTGAGCCCCAGCCTCCTGTCCACAGGCACAGCCGGGCCTTCCTGCACGCACTTCTGCACAGTGACAACACGGCTGCCCTGCACCACCTCACTGTCCACAACATCGCCTACCAGGTGGGCCTTCGGCCAGGGCGGGCCAGGCTCGGGGTCGGCGCGGGGGAGGGCCCTGGGGCCCCTTGGCTGACACCTACCCCCTCCCCCCCCACAGCTACAGCTGATGAGCGCCGTGCGTGCCAGCATTGTGGAGAAGCGCTTCCCTGACTTCGTACGGGACTTCATGGGCACCATGTATGGGGACCCCACCCTCTGTCCCACCTGGGCCACTGAAGCCCTGGCCTCGGTGGGGATCACACTGAGTTGATCTGGCTTGGGGGAGGGAGGGAGGGGAGGGGAGGGAATGGGAGGTATTGAAGGATTTTTTTAAATTATTATTCTAATTTAGAGTATATCTGTGCCTTCTTGGGAAGGTGGCCTGTCTTGGTCCTCTTCTTCCTCTGAGTGTCACTGTGGCCAGTGTGTCGTCCCCGTCCCCCCATCCTCCCCCACGCCCCCACTATTAATAATAAGTAACCATAGCAGCAGCTGATCTCTGGAAACCACCTGGCGTAGCCCAGCATGTAGGATATACTCCAGCACGGGAGGTGCATCCCTTTTCCTGTGGCTCAGGCCCCCCAGCCACCTGTGGGGGGCACTTGTTACCCCACTTTTCACAGGTGAGGAAACAGGTGGAGAGGGAAAGTAGCTTACCCAAGGTCACCACTGAGAGGTAGCCCCCCTGGCTCCAGAGCTCATGCTCTGAGCCTTGACTATTGACACGTGGCTTAATTTTGCTGTCAGTAAACACAGTGATGAAGGCAGTAGGTGTGATCTAGCAGGTGCTTACGCTGTGCCCGGTACTGTTCTTTTTTTTAAGATTTTTTTTTTTTTTTTTAAAGAGAGTGAGAGCAGGAACACAAGCAGGGGGAGTGGGAGAGGGAGAAGCAGGCTTCCCGCAGAGCAGGGAGCCCGATGCGGGGCTCGATCCCAGGACCCTGGGACCATGACCCCAGCCGAAGGCAGACGCTCAACGACTGAGCCACCCAGGCGCCCCAAGATAAGGGTTTTTATATTGAAAAAGTAATCCATGTATACAATGTGTAGGATCCACTATTCTAATAGCATAAAAATGCAACTTTTTGATCAGTTTGTGATTCTCCCAGATTTTTCGTGTGTATATATTCTTCATGAATGTGGGCGCCCTTGATGTGCAGTTCTGTACCTTTTTTTCTCTTAGTATATTTCAGATTGTTTACACGTCAGAACATGAAGACTTCCTGTCTTAGAGCTGTTGCACAGTATTTACTTAACCAGCTCAATGAAGGGGATGGAGGGTGTTTCCAGGTTTCCGTCACCGTGGTCAAGGCTCCAGTGCCAAGCCTTGTCGGTTAACTTTTTGCCCACCTCTCTGAGACCAGGGTTTTCGGTCTTGGAGCAGGCATATACCATTGGCCGCTCTGCCACTCCCCTGTTACGGCCTCATCAGCCCACTTCCCTACCTCCGTTGCATCTGACTCCTTATTGGGCTTCTTTCTGGCCAATCTATGCCTAGGGGGATCAAATCACTTCTTTTCATAAAATCCTTCCACCTGTCTCCGGCTTTTTTTCCCACGAGGTCAAGATCCCTAGATCCCAGAGCCTCCAACACCGACTGCAGAATAGTATCTTTTCAAGGGGAGAGGATCCACTGAGTTTCATTGGGTACTCAAAAAGGTCACGATGCGCTCAAGTCGAAGAGGCAGGGGAACAACGTGCAGGCAGGCGTTAGCCGAATCAAGTCGGGGCGTGAGCAGAAGGTAATCCTAGGAAAGGGCGCAGCATTTGCAAAAGCGTGAAGGTGGGACTTTACAGGAATGAAAATGAGAGCCAACGATGCAGCGCTAGACCGCCTCTCCCTAGGAACTGCTAACGCCGGACTCCTCTTCAAAGCGCTTTGAAACCCCGCGCGAAAAGCTGGTTTGCAAGCCCCGGGCCGAGATGCATTCTGGGACTTGTAGTTCTCCTTAGAGGCCGGAAGCTCAGAAGCGATGGACACTACCGAGTCCCACCACGAGGTGTCGCCCTTCGGCGAGTACGGTGGGCCTTATCCTTTACTCCGGAAGACTAATAGACCTACAACAGTCACAAAACGGGAGATTCTTTGATTGACAGAGAAGTCCTCAATCAAAGTCAGGATTCGGAGGTCAAAGCCCGTCCTCTCTGGCTTTGTTGGCTGGAGGAACGAAATGATATTTATATAAACCAATGGGGAATTCTTAGGAAACTAGTTAGTGTCAAGTGACAAACCAGAGTCTATGAATCGATCCCTAATGTCATTGGCCGGCACTTTTGACTGGCGGGTCTTCCTGCCAATAAGACTTGGGTTTTCTTGCCGTCGGGGGCCTCCCATAATAGGCGGAGCCAACATTGCCTTTTCCCGAAACACCGCCTCCTGGCCTTGACAACTCGCTGCCCCCACGCTATTGGCTCTTGCGGAAAAACGACAGTTCTGGAGTCCAATGAACCCACCGGGAGATCTCCTGGGGGAAGGTTCACTCAACCATAGGCCTATGCCTCTCTTTCACTGGCTCGTGTGTACGAGTGGCAGCGCGGCCGGCCAATCGGGGGCGGTGTGAGGGCTTTGGGCGCAGCCCCGGAGCCCGGGCGGGAGGTCGCTCGGGTCGGGTGTCGTCTGAGAACCGGATGAGGCGGCGACTGTGAGGCCGAGCCGGGAGCGGGCGTCGCGCCGAGGCCCGGGCGGGCGGGGAGCAACGGCTGCGGACGCCGCGGGGCCGCGTCGTTAAGGGCCGGGGGCAGGCGGGGAGCGCGGGGCGCTCGGGCCGGGGCCGCCGGCGCCATGGGCAACCGCGGGATGGAAGAGCTGATCCCGCTGGTCAACAAGCTGCAGGACGCTTTCAGCTCCATCGGCCAGAGCTGCCACCTGGACCTGCCGCAGATCGCCGTGGTGGGCGGCCAGAGCGCCGGCAAGAGCTCGGTGCTCGAGAACTTCGTCGGCCGGTGAGCGAGCGCGGCGGCGACGGCGGGCGGGCGGCGGCCTAGGGCGCGGAGGGCGGACCGGGAATGGCGCGCCCTGCGCAGCCGGCGTAACTGCGGCGCTTGCGTCCCCGCGACGGGGACGGGGACGGGGAGGCGGGCTCTGTGGGACGCCCTGGGCGGAGGGCTTCCTGCAGGGGTTGGGGAGCCGGCTCAGGCCCTTGGGGCGTCTCACCGACTGGGGGGGGGGGCGTGGGCCAGGAAGTGCGGTGGACCGTCGCCGACTCTTCTGGTCCCCCCTTTCGTGGCTGAATTCTACCATCTGGTTGCCTGTGGTTCAGGGTCCCTCTTCTCTGTCTGTCCGAAACCTGCCAGCTAGATACCTATTGGTTCGAACCCCTGTGGTCTGGCTGGCTGTTCATTTATCTGGAGCAGCCCCTGCCGTCTGGTTAGCTGTCTCTCTGTCCTGGATAGAACCCCTTGCCACCACCATTTGGCTGTCCATCTGCCCATTCCCTCAGGGTGGCCCCCTGCTGCCTGGCTAGCTGTCTGGGGTGACCTGTGCTGTCTGGCGGCCCGTCCGTGCCCCTCGCAGACTTTAACACTTAGCCGTGCCTCTGTTGGGTTACTCTGGCAAGCCTCTGCAGTCTGACTGGCAGGCTGGACCCTAGGGGACTCGGTTGTCTGGTTCTCCTAGACAGACTCTAAAGCCTGGTCCCTGGCAAACGCTGGCTTCTCTCACAAATAGATCCTTTCGTCTGTACAGGTGTCGGCCTTATCTTAGTCTGCCCATCAGTGCCCTGGCAGGCCCTGGCTGCCTGGCCCCACCTCTGCAGTAGGGAGGAGGTGGTGGGAGCATGCAGAGGACAAGGGAGCTGAAGGATGAAACCTGAATTTCCCTATCAGTTGGAAGTAGGCCCTGGGGGCGGGGGGGAACCTTTCTGCAGGATTCTTTCCCGGCCCTTGTCAGGGTGCTCTGGTATCCCAGAACACAGAGGCCAGCTCCCAAGCGAAAGCCTGCAAATTGGGGGCCCTCGTTGGAGCCTTATCAGGCTTTTGGGCAGCCCTGAGAAGCCTCAGTGTGCCCATCTGTCCGGTGGGCAAACTCCACTCTCTGGGCTGTTTCCAGGATTCAGGAAGCTGATGAATGAGAGCTGGACATGTGGCCTCCAGGGGTGTTTGGTTCTTTCCTCTCCCTTCCCCCGCCTCTTGCCCTTCTGCCTCCTAGATGGGCTGTCACTTCTCCATTCTGGGAAGGACTCCATTTGTGCCTGTGGCTGCCAAACGATAACATCACAGTAATCGTTAGTATTACTGTGGTTGTTATCGGTGTTGAGGGGTAATGTTCATCTGGCAGGCCCCAGGCTGAGTTCTTTTGTCAGCCTCTTGAACCCCATAGTGAGCGAGGTGGAAGTTCTCTTATCCCCACCTTAGACAGGAGCAGGGAGGCTCAGAAAAGACTCATTCTTGGCCCAAGGGCACCAGGCTAGGGCTCACTGGAACCCAGCTGGGTGCCCAGCCCCGCCCTGCCTTCCCGGAGGCCTGGAGTTTGGCTGTCAGCGGCATGAATTTCCTCCTTTGCTGCTTTGTCTCTGGCGCCTTGCCTGTTGTCCACTGTGGCGGAAAGGTGTGGACTTGGGGTCAGCCGGGCCTGGGCTGAGCCTTGGGCTGGGCTGTGGGCCCCTTTGCATGGTTATCTTCCTCCCTGCCCAGGCTTTCGATGGGCACACAGCAAAGTTCTGTCTATTTCATTTGCCTTGGGACTTTGCTCAGGTGGTTTGGCCTCTCTGAGCCTCAGTTTCCCCTCCTAAAAATGGGGTGATGGTCCCTCAACAAGACTGTTGCCATGATGCAGGGACATGATGTGTTGAAAGTGCTTACTTAACACAGTGCGTGGCACACGGTAGGTCGACAGGGACAGGCTGTTATTCACCATGCTGGTTCCTCTCATATCATCAACAAAAACTAATCAGAATGAAAGTGCTCAAGTTACACACTGGACTGCATTTAAGCTTGACGAGGCTGACACTGCTATGATCCCATTTTACAGAGCAGAAAACGGAGGCTCAGCAGAGCACTCTTGCTCAAGGCCGTTCAGTGAGGAACTGGGGGCTCTAGGTTGGGGACCTGGGGTCTCTCTCCCCTGCCCACCTCCCCTCAGTCTCTCTGCCCTTCGCCTTTCTCTCTTACCCACCCATCCAGGCATCTACTACTGAGCTGGCTTCTGTGGCAACCTCCTCCCAGAAGCCTGCAATGTGACCTTGATCGTTGAGAGCATTAGTTCGGGGCCTGAGAACCAGAGTTTTAAAAAAGCTTCTCAGAGATGGGTTGCTCAAACAGAGCTAACTTCTTTTTATTTCTGGAGCGTGGGTCAGGTTTCTTAGCTACCGAGCCCTGCCATAGGGGGACGGCAGGCAGGCCTCATTTTGAATGAGAACCTGTTTGCCTCTTTGCACTATGGATCTTTACAGTGGACATCTTGTCTAGTTTCAAGGAACAAACGAGAGAGTATGTCAAGGGCCTGGGCCTGGGGGTCAGCACAGACTGCTCTGTTTCATTGCTTCCTCCTTGTTGGTTTTTCTAAGAATGTGGTCCAAGGGAGAATGGCCCAGTTAGCTCAGCCTGTACCAGTGATTGCAGATTGACAGCTGGGGGCCGAGGCCTGCTTGCTGGTTTTTGTTTCACCTGCATAGCATTTCAAATCTTTTTCGTTTTTAATTAGCTGCCAATATTTATATTTTGCATCAAGATTTGGATTTTTGCATTGCTTAGCAAACACCCACAGATCTTTAGAGTTTAGTGGTGGTGTACATGGGCCTTAGGCCTTAGGCCTTAGGCCTGACTCCAGCATGTTTGGGTGTGTGAATTTGGCCAAGTGGACTCAGGTTCCTTTTCTGTAAAATGGGGTGATAACTACACCCTCCCCAGGGGGACTGCATAAGTTAATGGGTGTTGAGTGCATTGACCCTATCTATGCCCCTGGCAGCTGTTGTTATAATCCTCATATTCTGGCCTCCCTAGGCCCAAGTCTTGCTTGGCATCAAGTGCCTGGGTCAGACTAGAAGTGGCCACGGGAGTGCCACACTCCTCACTCCTCCCTAATAGTCGCCCAGGCTCATTTTACATTTGCCTGGGGACTCCTGGCCCTGGAAACCTTTGAGTTTAAGACCCTTGGCTTGTCTGCCCTGTACCAGAATGTGGCCCTAAGAAGGGGGAAGGATGTAGCTCTCCAGTGACCCTGGTCTTTTAGCCTCAGCAGCCAAATGGAGGGAGGAGCTTGGGAAATTTTTCCTTGGGAGAAGAGGAAGCCGAGGTTGAGGCCTCCAGCTCAGAACCCCCAGGGCTGGGCTTGATCCCATGAACCTTTCCCCTCTGAGCCTTGGTATCCCCAGCTAGGAAATGGGGCTGTTAACAGTATCTACTGATGGGCCCCTTTCAGGTGAGCAGATGGGTGTGTTTCACCTCTTAGGGGAGATAAAGTCATCTGGTGCCTATCATTGAGGGTGGAGGGAGGACTAAATGCTTCAAAGAGTGTATAGCACAGGAAGAGTGCTTAAAACGCTGTGCAGGGCGCCTGGGTGGCTCAGCTGGTTGGGCGACTGCCTTCGGCTCAGGTCATGATCCTGGAGTCCCGGGATCGAGTCCCGCATCGGGCTCCCTGCTTGGCGGGGAGCCTGCTTCTCCCTCTGACCCTCCCCCCTCTCATGTACTCGCTCTCTCTCATTCTCTCTCTCTCAAATAAATAAATAAATAAATCTTTAAAAATAAAATAAAATAAAACGCTGTGCAGTTTTCATTTGTTCATTGAAAAATGTTTTCTGAGCACATGTACTCTGTGTGTGGCCCTGTTCTGGGGTGCAGACACAGCCCTGAGCAAGATACCAAAACCCCTGCCGTGGGGGGCAGATAAGGAAGGGGGCAGAACAGGGTGGAAATTGATAACTGTTAAGGAAAAGAAGAGCAGGCTCCTCCTGGAGAGGGCAGGGGAAAGTTCGGGTTTTAAATAGTAGGGGGCTGGGCATCAGGGAAGGCCTTCTTGGGAAAGTGACATTTGAGCCAAGACTTAAGCAGGTGAGGGGGGAGCCACCAGTGGAGATTTGCTGGGAGAGCGTCCCGGGCTGTGGGAACGGCCGGTGCAAAGGCCCTGAGATGGTCCTGTGCCTGCAGGCCAGTATAGCAGGAGAGTGGGGGGAGATGACATTAGGAGGTGCTGGGGTAGGGTGGGGGCCCAGGAGGGCTCTGAGCAGAGGGAAGGCTGTGGTGGCGCCATTCCAGTCGTTTCGGACCTGGTTCTGGGCAAGCTGAGGACTCTCCTTCGATTTTCAGCTTTACCTCAATTTTCTCAGTGAGTGGTACTTGCTAACTCACAGAGGAGCCCAGTGCCATTTTTCTTTTGACAAGAATCAGCTGCCCATGGGTCTCTACCATCTCCAGCCCCATTTCCATTTGGTCTTCGGTGATGTGTCTCTCATGGAGACATGGCCACACCAGGCTGCTGCCTGGCACACAGTGGGTGCTGGACAGATACCTGTCAGATGACTGGTGGCCGCTCCCGTCCCCGCCAGACCAAGGGGCAGGCACACGGGCTGCTGCCTGGGCTGGTTTGTGCCTTCACAGATCGTAGGTGTTTAAAGTTGCTTGGAGGGGCACCTGGGTGGCTCAGTCATTGGGCCTCTGCCTTCGGCTCAGGTCATGATCCCGGGGTCCTGGGATCGAGCCCCGCATCAGGCTCCCTGCTCAGCGGGAAGCCTGCTTCTCCCTCTCCCACTCCCCCTGCTTGTGTTCCCTCTCTCGCTGTTTCTCTCTCTGTCAAATAAATAAAATCTTAAAAAAAAATAAAAATAAAAAATAAAGCTGCTTGGAAATGACAGCTGTTGCCATTGTTTTTCCTTTCGGTGGAAAACTAAGGTTCCTTTGCCTGTGTGGTCGGTAGTACCCGGGCCAGCCTGAATGGGGAGCATCTGGAGGCGCCGGTGGAATGTGGCTGTCCCTGTCACACGTCGGCCGAATGACCTCACTTCTCGCGTCTGGGAAATGGGAATCAGGATGTTCCCTCTCCCCTGGGAGCGGGCTGAGGATCAGATGAGCTAATCCTTGTGAAATAGGAGAGCCCTGCCTTTTGCAAAAGCCACGGGTGAGGACTTACCGGCAGTTAATTTCTTTTTCTGCAAAGAGATGGAGTTCATAATTACTTTGTTAATATAAAAGACCACCTTATTTTATTTATTTATTTTTTTTAGAGGTTTTATTTTTTTATTTTTTAAAGATTTTATTTATTTATTTGACAGAGAGACACAGCGAGAGAGGGAACACAAGCAGGGGGAGTGGGAGAGGGAGAAGCAGGCTTCCTGCCAAGCAGGGAGCCCAGTGTGGGGCTCGATCCCAGGACCCTGGGATCATGACCTGAGCCGAAGGCAGACGCTTAATGACTGAGCCACCCAGGCGCCCCTAAAGGTTTTATTTACTTATTTGACAGAGAGAGACAGTGAGAGACGGAACACAAGCAGGGGGAGTGGAAGAGGGAGAAGCAGGCTTCCCGCTGAGCAAGGAGCCCGATGCGGGGCTCGATCCCAGGACCCTGGGATCACGACCTGAGCCGAAGGCAGACGCTTAACAACTGAGCCACCCAGGCGCCCCAAGACCACCTTATTTTAGCGCAAACGTGAATTGAGTGCCTCTCGTGCAGGCGGGCCTCATTCTGGCTTTCGCCCGGAGGAGGGTGGGGGGCAGGAATATAACCGGGACCTGCCAGTGAGCCAGATCCTGAAATGCTAGCGGGAGCCCATTACTGGTGTGTTTCTAAGTGAAAATGGTGGCTGGGATCAAATACTTGGTGGGAGAATCATTTATGCTCACTTAGTGTATGGTGGTGGGAGCGAATTGGCTAGACAAACAGTGTGTCTGACAACCAGCTATGAAATAGCTACTCAGGGAGCGAGAAAGAGGATTTAATGACCCAGGAGGCTGTGGAAGACCGTTTCGTTTCCAGACCCAATGGAAGTGTGCTCTCACCTCGTTCGAAGCAGTTGTATTTTTGGCGTAAAAAGCCTGGGAAGGTGTATGCCTCCTGAACCCCCCATGTGGGTGGTCTCCCCATATGATTCTTGGTTTGGTTTTGCTTGTTTGGATTATGTTCACGGTCAGGAAGACAGATTTCTCCAGAGCTCAGCTCCGGGCGGCCAAGTGCTTTTTCAGAGTTAGGGATAATGGCCCTCGCTAGGTACACGGATTGAAATCCCCTGGTGGTGAGCTGGTGGTTTCTGGGGCGAGGGCAGAGATGAGCTTGTGGACAGCTCTAGATTTAGGGTTTTCAGAGGTAGCGCCGACGGAAGGGAACCATGTGTCTCTCCAGGTGTTTGCATTTGGGTCAGAGCCACATCTGCCAAGCTCTTGCCAGATTTGGGTGGAAATGCTGAAATTACAGGGCCCTCACTTGCAAGAAAAAATGGGAACATCAGCTAACCCTTAATTTACTGGAGTTGCTAACCACATGCTGTAATTAAGCCCTTATTGTGTGAAAGCTTTGGGAATATGCAAGCCGATAATGAGATATTTATAGGACATTAGCTCTCATCCGAATAAAAGACAAAAATTGCCTTGCCTCTGAAGCAAGATGGCCCTGGAGAGAAAAGACTCTGCTTCTGGGTGCGTTTTGGGTTCCTCTTAGTATGGGCAGTGTGGCCCCTGCTGGGTGCTGGGGATTTTCCCTCCCGGAGTCACCCTCAGCTTGAACAGGGAGCCGCTGACTCTTGGTTTCACCTGCTGCTGGATGTTGATGACACAGTAGGAGGTGATGTTTGTGGAGCATCATTCTGTGCCATCCCCTGGGGACCTCTGTCTAAAATCTGACCTGGTGGTCCCAGCAGCATCCTTGCTTTACAGATGAAGAAACTGAGGCCAGAGAGGGGAACTGACTTGAAGTCTGCACTCTGGGAGAGGGGGCTGAGATGGAGGCCTGAACCAGCAGGCACATGAGGGTCAGGAAAGTGCCTGTGGGAGGCCTGCTTTCCCTAAATTTTCATTATGCAAGTCGGACACCGAAGGCCGAGTTCTAGTGAAAAGGAAACCGTGACCCATGAGGAAGAACATGCTTCAGCCCCATCCCGTCCTCCCAGTTCCACGGGGGGAGCACCACTGTCAGGTTGGGGTGGATCCTGCCAGACCCCTCTTGCGTCTTTTTGTCCATAAATCCTTGCTGGTACCTACGGAAAACCTGTAGCACTGCCAGCAGTTGGTTCTTTTTCAGCGTATCTCTTTTCTAGAACTGGGACCACCTCCGTTATACGGTGTGGAAAACTTGTTTTCCAGCCACTTAACACATCCCAGAGGTCTTTCCATGTTGGAGCGTCTGTCACTGCTGCTTGGAATTTCCTGACAGCCGCAGAGGGGTAAGGAATGGAGGAAGGGGCCAGCAGGAGTTGCCGTGACTGTCCCCCTGAGAAATGGCAGCACCCTCCGTGTGCGTAATGCACGCTGGGGCCTCGGCACCAGGCGCCTTCTTGCCTTGAGGCCGGTGCTCGATCCCTGTTTACTGGTGAGGAGATTGAGTTAGAGAGGTTTGCCCAAGGATGTTGGGGCTGCGGGTGGCCAAACTTGAACCCAGAGCTTTGGCTTTCACGGGAGGCCTTCCCGGGGCCTGCTGGCCTGGACCTGGAGTGGCTGCCTCAATCCGTGGCCCAGCTTCCTAGGGTCGAGTTTTCACTCCTTCTGCTCTGTTTGTCCCACAGAGTGGCCTCAGAGATTTCTGGAAAAGGCCAGGTGTCGAGGAGTAATCCAAACCCTCCGTAGGTCCTTGCAGCGCCCACTGACGTGCTCAGTACCACACCTCGGTTGCTTGATTGGCCTCTTTCAGTGGCTGTCGGGGGTGGCTCTGGTCTTCCACACCGAACAGGCTTTGCACATCTTCGGTGCGCTCGCTGTGTGCCAGGTGCTGAGCGCTCTCTGTGTGTCCTTTTGGGTCGGCCCCATCTTACAGACAAGGCAGCTGAGGGGCAGGCAGGTGGGGGGCCTCCAAGTCCCCGCACTTGCCCACTGGTTCACTCAATCAGTATTTGTCTCCAGTGGAGAATGGTGCCACCGTACCAAGCAGCAGGGTCTGGGCTTGAATGGGGGTGTTGCCACCAGTGAGCCCCAAGAGCTTCTTGTCCTCTCGGGAGGCACAGGGAGAAGGGGTGGAGGCATGTGGAAGACACAGGTTCTGATAGGGCACCTTGGGGCAGGAATGGTGGTCAGGGAATGCTTCCTGGAGGAGGCGTAGGTCTTTCTGTTGAGGTGAGGAGGTTGGGCAGGAGCTGGCATTCGTATGAATTCGTACTTTTATGGCCATCCTGCCTGGCTGTGGGCCCCAGCTCGTGGCTTGAGCCCTGTTCATAGGCGCTTTCTTTTCTTTCCTTTTCTTTTTTCCTTTTTTTGGTTTTTCAGGTTTGATTTTATTTCCAGTTAGTTAACACAGTGTTGTATTCGTTTTAGGTGTGCAATATAGCGTTAGCTCAGCATGACACCTGCCCTCCTTCATCCCCTCTCTTTTTCGTGGCTGTGTAGTACTCAGATACAGAGGCACCTTGGTTTATTTACCAGCCTCCTGGGGATGGATGTTGAGGTTCTTTCTAGGCATCTAGTCCCAGATTTGCACGTGGGCAGGGGGCACCTGGGATTGGTTTGGAACTGGTCAGAGTCCTCCACCCTGGGTTCTCGGCTCCGGCCCTTAGCCCCTGCCCTCACTGGGTGCCTGTGGACCCGTGAGTGGGGGCACGTCCCTCCTCTGGCATAACCTGCCCAGGCTCCTACCTCACTTGGGGTAAAAGCCCAACTTCTGTGCCCCCCTCCGCCCCCCCACGCCTCCAGCCCTCACCTCCTCCCCTTCTCCCCCTCCTTCATCCCTCCAGCCACACAGCCTGCTCCCAGAACCCCCCAGGCTCACTCTCACCTGACGCCTTGCTCTTCCCTCATTTGCATCTCTTTGTCCAGAGTTCTGTGTGCCCTGCCCCACCCCTCTCTTCTTGGGTCCCTGCTGAAAGCTCATCTCTCTGCGGGGCTGACACTTACCTACCCTGGCTCACACCGGGCCTGGCACTCTCTCAGACCCCCTGCCCTTCTGTGTTTTCTTCTGAGCTCTTATTAACACCTGAAATTATTTTCATTATTTGTCTGTCTCTGTCTGCCCTCCTCCCAACCCCCAGCATAATAGCAAGTTCTCACAGGCAGGGGTTTTTGTCTGTGTGTTCCTTGCTTTCCCGGTACGTAGTAGGAACATGCGTATTTGTTGAATGAATGTACCTAGAAACCAGAATTGGATTGATTTCACTGCGCGGATGTTCATTGAGGAAGGGGGCTGGAGGACGGTGCTGAGACTCCACGTTGGGGGCTCACAGTGGTGAGATGGGGCATGAGGTGCTCCAAGGGGGCCAGAAGCAGGCGCATCTTCTTCACGGGGAGGCCTGTGATTTGTCCTGTGGACACTGATAATAACAGTATTGTGCTAAGACCCCAGGGCCAGCCAAGCTCGGATGTCTGTCTGGGCTGACTTCCCCAGCTGTAAGAGGGGTCCCCACCCTGGGCTGGGGCAACGGAGGCCCCACAGAGCTACCAATGAGCTGCCCCCTTAACTCTTGCTTAGTACCTGGGTGCCAGGCAGGGGTGGGCACCACTTTGCCCAGGTGCTTGAGCACGTTCACCACGGGGGCCCCCCGAGGTTCGAAGGCAGGATGCCCAAGTAAGTGCCCACTTGGACCAGAGCAGAACCATGGAAAGGAAGCCACTGGGGGTCGTCCTCCCATAGGGAGCCAGGGGGAGAGGTCATAAAATACCAGCATGCCTCCCTAGACCATCTTGAAACTCCTGTGGGATTCTAGAGCCATAGCATGGAAGACTAGTGCTCTGTAACGGGAGACTTCCTTTGGCTAAACTTGAACCCGCTCGGACCGTAGACCCGCAGGATATGGACAAACGGCCAGCAGAGCTGTCCAGGCCCCCGGTGACACCCCCACGCCCAGACATAGGAGGAGGCGTCCCGGAGACTCTGCTGCATGATACATTGTCCCAGCGATAAGTCTTTGGGGACCAACAGGCTGGCTGACGAGCAGAGCAGGCAGGAACAGTCCCAGCTGGGGTGACAGCCGCCTGCTGGGTGATACACCCTGGCACGGCCAGGCCAGCCCTGGAGGAAGCCCCTGTGGTGGGCCTGGGACACAGCCCTGTCTGTCTCAGGCCATCGGGCCTCTGAGTTCTCTGCTGATGGGTAGGGTCTTTCTGGAGGGTCACAGCCTCCTTGTCCAGGAGGCTCCCAGCTGGCCCTGTAGCCAGGGAGCCAGTGGTTTTGAGGATGACGCCTTCAGATGTTGTTCTTTTTCTACCTGGTGGGGCGACGGAGTGCCAGGGATCTCTAAATCAGGATGGGGGAATTGCGCCCAGGGACGTGGAGCCAGCCACTCAGCTTGAGAGAGCCTTCCTGTGGTTTGAGTTGGCACGTCTTGTTGCAATACTGAGTTCCCCTCATCTGGGTGGAAGCTGTTCTGATGGAAGTGCAGCCTCTGTGACGTCTGTCCTGCCGACACCTGCCGCTGGTGGTGCCCGCTGGGCTCACCGCAGAGCTCAGGGCGCACGGCTCTGCAGCGAGGGCGGGGGGGGGGGGGCGGCGCTCCACCCGGAATACGCACCCAGCACCGGCAGAAAATGACACGTTGGCTTGAGGTTTCAGTTCTTTTCTTTTTTAACTTAAAGATTTTATTTATTTATTTATTTATTTGACAGAGCGAGACAACGAGAGAGGGAACACAAGCAGGGGGAGTGGGAGAGGGAGAAGCAGGCTTCCCGCCGAGCAGGGAGCCCGATGCGGGGGCTCGATCCCAGGACCCTGGGATCATGACCTGAGCCGAAGGCAGACGCTTAACGACTGAGCCACCCAGGCGCCCCTTTTCTTTTTTAATATTAAGATAAGTAAGGCAGAGGTTCCTGGTGCCCTTTGCAGGGAACCACTTCCATCAGCCCATGGCTCTTGCCAGATCCTTTTTCTGTATCTCTGTGTGCGAATGTTCCCCATTCCTCCCAATGCCATTAGAAGCCCATGTTTGAGAGTCTGGATTCCTGCCATAATGTGTCCGCCTCATGCCAAGTTCCTGTTCTTCAGTGTCTGGAGGAGTTTTTGCCTTTGTTTTGTTTGTGATACATTTTTTATATTGGAACAATTTTAGATTGACAGAAAATTTAAAAAAACAGTTTTTTTAAAGATTTTATTTACTTATGGGGTGCCTCGGTCATTAAGTGTCTGCCTTCGGCTCAGGTCATGATCCCAGGGTTTTGGGATCAAGCCCCACATTGGGCTTCTTGCTCCACGGGAAGCCTGCTTCTCCCTCTCCCACTTCTCCTGCTTGTGTTCCCTCTCTAGCTGTGTCTCTGTCTGTCAAATAAATAAATAAAATCTAAAAAAAAAAAAAGATTTTATTATTAGAGAAAATGAACGGGTGGGGCAGGGGCAGAGGGAGAAGTAGACCCCGTGCTGAGTGGGGAGCCAACTCGGGGCTCGATCCCAGGACCCTGGGATCATGACTTGAGCTGAAGGCAGATGCTTAGCCATCTGAGCCACTCAGGTGTCCCAAAAATAAACAAGTTTTAAGTTCACAGCAAAGACCGTAGAAAGAATTCCCGTGTACCCTTCACCCATCCTTTCCTGATGTTAACGTCTTACCGCATGTTCCTCACAACTAAGAAATGGATCTTGGTAGGTTGTTATCATTAAGGAAAGCCAGACTTTCTGCAGATTTCCCCAGTGTTCCCCATTGCGTCCTTTTTCTGTTCCAGGACCCCGTCCGGGATGCCACAATGCAGGCAAGCCGTCTCTCCTCCTTAGTCGCTGCTGGTCTGTGACACCACCACCCTCTTTGCTTGCTTTTCATGCCCTTGGTATTTAATAGAATGTCCTTCAGTTTGGGTGTTTTGTTTTGTTTTTTTTTTAAGATTTTATTTATTTATTTGACAGAGAGAGAGATAGCGAGAGCAGGAACACAAGCAGGGGGAATGGGAGAGGGAGAAGCAGGCTTCTTGCCGAGCAAGGAGCCCAATGTGGGACTCGATCCCAGGACCCTGAGATCA
The DNA here is from genome assembly GCF_011800145.1 of Mirounga leonina. NCBI lineage: Eukaryota > Metazoa > Chordata > Mammalia > Carnivora > Phocidae > Mirounga > Mirounga leonina. Next base: position 51,257,034 of record NW_023270855.1, on the reverse strand, counting down.
TGACCTGGGCCGAAGGCAGACGCTTAACGACTGAGCCACGCAGGCACCCCGTTCAGTTTGGGTTTATCTGGTATTTTCATGATTAGATGGGGGCTCCAGGTTTGGGGAGAAGAACAGAGAGGTGAGGAGCCCTTTCCTCCACATCCTGTCAGGGGTCCATGATATCAACAAGTCTTCTCATGGGTGTTGCTGACCTTGATCTCTTGGTCAAGGCCGTGTCTGTCAGCTTTCCCTACGGTAGTTCACTCTTTTTCTCCTTTTCATATATCTTCCTTTGGAAGCCTCAATGGTTCTTCTTGATTACTTAAATCAGTAACATGTTAAGTGTGGCACAAAGTTCCAAAATATCAGAGAGGATGGGGAGAGAGGCCTTGCTACCTGCAGCTCGTGCCCTCACAGCTAACCGCCCTGCTCTGGACAAACAGAAGCAAACACGTGTGTGTGTGTTCTCCCCTCCCCCATACACAACTTTGCACCCTGGTCGGAGCAGTGAGATTGTGACTGGACAGTGTTCTCGGAGATCTTCCTGTGTCAGCACAGAGTTTGTTTGCCCCTTCGGCTGGTTTTCCACCCTCCAGGTATAATTTACATACAGTAAACGCCACCCATTTGTAACGTGGAGTTCTGTTTTGACAAACAAGCAGACTTGTGTCACCACCGCCATGATCAACACACAGAACACTTGCAGTCCCCCCAGGAGTCCCCCTGTGCCCTTTTGTGGTCACCCTCGCTCCACCCTGTGCACCAGGCACCTGCTGATGGGTTCTCCACCCTATGGTTTTGCCTTTTCCAGAATCTTATGTAAATGAGCCCACGCGGCTTCTGAGTCGGCCGTGGTTCACTCTGCGTAACGCACTGGAGAACCATCCGGGCCGAATGCAGCTGCTGTTCAGTCCTTTTTATTGCTGAGGAGTATTTTGTGGTATGGCCGGGCCACCATCTGTTGAACTGTTCACCAGCTGAAGGACAGTGCGTTATCTCCAATTCTTGGTGATTCTGAATAATGCTGATAGAAACTTTTATGCTCCTGTCTCTGTGTGGCTCGTGAATAGGATACATTTTGACTTAATGTATCTATGACTTAGGAGGTAAGATTTAGGTTATGATTTTTTGCATATGAATGTCCAATTGTGTCAGTACTATTTATTTATTTGTTTGTTTGTTTATTTGTTTATTTTTTTATTTTTTTAAAGATTTTTTATTGAGAGAGAGGGAATGAGAGACAGAGAACATGAGAGCGAGGAGGGTCAGAGTGAGAAGCAGACTCCCCACCGAGCAATGGGGGAGGGGGCCCGATGTGGGACTCGATCCTGGGACTCCAGGATCATGACCTGAGCCGAAGGCAGTCGCTTAACCAACTGAGCCACCCAGGTGCCCCTGTTTGTTTGTTTATTTAGTAGGCTGCACACCCAGCATGGAGCCCACCTGGGGGCGTGAACTCAATGACCCTGAGCTTGAGATCTGGGCCAAGATCGAGCCAGATGCTTAACTGACTGAGCCACCCAGGCGTCCCATGTCAGTACTATTTATTGAAAAGACCTTCTTTTGGGGACGCCTGGGTGGCTCAGTCGGTTAAGCGTCTGCCTTCAGCTCAGGTCATGATCCCAGGGTCCTGGGATCGAGCCCTCCATCAGGGGGTCCCTGTTCAGCGGGGAGCCTGCTTCTCCCTCTCCCTCTGCCCCTTTCCCCGCTGGTTCTCTCTCTTCTTGCAAATAAATGAACAAAATCTTAAAAAAGAAAGAAAGGAAGGAAGGAAGGGAGGAAGAAAAAGAAAAAAGGAAGAAAGAAAGAAAGAAAGAGAAAAAGAAAGAAAGAAAAGACCTTTTTTTCTCCATTGAGGTGCCTGGGTCAGAAACCAATGGGCTGTGTTTGTGTGGGTTCATTCTGCACTCTGTTTTCTACAAACATTGATCTGTATGTCCTGACCTTTGACCAAAACCACATTTCTTTATTACTTTATAGTAAGTCTTGAAATCAGGCCGGGTGAGTCTTCTTTGTTAGTCATTTTCAGAATTGTTTTGGCTAGTGTAGTTCCTTTGCCTTTACATATAAATTTTAGAATCAGCTTGTTGATTTCTTAAAGAAAAAGAAATTTCTCCATCTTGGTACATGGAGAGCTTTGCTATTAGTTTTTCTGCTGTGTGATTCCATGGACCCATCAGTGCTCACCTGGCCCAGTGCAGTTACCTCCTCCTAGGTCTTGTACCTTCTGCCCTCACTCCCTGCCCACCCCAGGCTCTTCTCCCTACAGTGGCTAGAGGGGGCCTGTTAAGAACCTATTCCCCCTCTGCTCAGACCCCACCATGTCTCCTAGCTCCCTTGGGGTGAAAACTGAAGTCTTCACTACCATCAGAAGGTCCTGCATGATCTCCTTGTTCCCCCCCCCCCCCCCGCCCCACCGTCCCATCATTTCTCTCCCCTCTTCTCCCTCATCTGCCCCTGTTTCTCCCTTACTTGTTCTGTTCTGGCTGTACTGGGCTCCTCACTGTTCCTGAAACATGTGAAACACGGTCCCACCTCAGGGCCTTTGCATATGCTCTTCCTCTGCCTGGAAAGCTCTTTCTTTGAGACAACCTGATGGATCATTTGTCACCAACATGTGGCCTGTGGTCAGATGTCTCCTCAACAGGCCTTGCCTGGCCTCACTGCTAAAATGCCTCCACCCTGTTACTCCATCCTCTTGCCCTGCTTAATTTTTCTTGGAAGCACTTGACACTCCCTGTCATTGTTCTACCTGTTTATTTGGTTTATTGTCCATCTCCACCCAGTAGAGGGTCAGTGACTTGCTGGTGGGGCCTTGCTCTTGGGTGTGCCCCAGCCCTTTGTATGGTGCCCGGTACGTATTAGATGCTCTAGAACCCCCTCTTCTCCATGTAAACGAACTGTGTGTCTCAATCACTAAATGGTACTCACGCAGCAAAAGCAGCCGAGCTTGCTGTTTGCCTTGCTCCAACCTGGGCTGCCACTCCCCCGGTCGCCACTTGGAGTCAGGCCTGGTGGGGGAGGCACACACTAGTCAGGCATACCACAGAGAGACGGAGACTGTGACTAAGATCAGGGTCACAGAGGGGATGAGGCTGTAGGAGGGCAGGATGAGGGCAGGCCACAGTCAGAGGCCCGGGCCTTTCTGGGAGGGTTTGTGTGGGTTGGCAGTGGTTTTTATCTTTTTTTAATTAAAAAAAAATTTTTTTTTAAGATTTATTTATTTGAGAGAGAGAGCGAGAGAGCGCAGGGGGAGGGGCTGCCAACCTACTGAGCCACCCAGGCCACCCCAGCAGTGGTTTTTTTAAAAAAAAATTTTATTGTCATGTTAATCACCATACATTACATCATTAGTTTTAGATGTAGTGTTCCATGATTCATTGTTTGTGCATAACACCCAGTGCTCCATGCAGAACGTGCCCTCTTTAATACCCATCACCAGGCTAACCCATCCTCCCACCCCCCTCCCCTCTAGAACCCTCAGTTTGTTTTTCAGAGTCCATCGTCTCTCCTGGTTCATCTCCCCCTCCGATTTCCCCCCCTTCATTCTTCCCCTCCTGCTATCTTCTTCTTTTTTTTTCTTAACATATATTGCATTGTTTGTTTCAGAGGTACAGATCTGAGATTCAACAGTCTTGCACAATTCACAGCGCTCACCATAGCACATACCCTCCCCAGTGTCTATCACCCAGTCACCCCATCCCTCCCACCCCACCCCCCACTCCAGCAACCCTCAGTTTGTTTCCTGAGATTAAGAATTCCTCATATCAGTGAGGTCATATGATACATGTCTTTCTCTGTTTGACTTATTTCGCTCAGCATAATACCCTCCAGTTCCATCCACAGCAGTGATTTTTATCTTAAAGATAGATGATGGACTTGCTCCCTTCTTGGTGTAGGGGTTGCTCTTGTGCTTTTTGTTTTAAAATAGCATCTCTACTGAACTGAAATATAATTCACATACCATAAAACTCATCCTTTTAAAGGACTATTGGAGGGGGGCACCTGGCTGGCTCCGTCTGTAGAGCATGCAACTTTTTTTTTTTAAGATTTTATTTATTTGTCAGAGAGAGAGTGCGGGAGAGTAAGCAAGCACAAGCAGGGGGAGCGGCAGGCAGAGGGAGAAGCAGACTCCCCGCTGAGCAGGGAGCCCGATGCGGGGCTCGATCCCAGGACCCTGGGATCATGACCCGAGCCAAAGGCAGATGCTTAACCAACTGAGCCACCCAGGTGTCCCGAACATGCGACTCTTGATCTTGGAGTTGTGAGTTTGAGCCCCACATTGGGTGTAGAGATGACTTAAAAATAAAATCTTAAAAAAATAAAAAAGTGTACTGTCAGGTGATTTTTAGCATCTTCAGAGTTGTGCGGCGATCACCACTGTCTTAATTTCAAAACCTTTTCATGCCCCCAAAAGAAACTGTCCTCATCAGCAGTCACTCCCCACCCCTAGCAACTCCCAACCACTAATCTGCTTTCTGTCCGTGAATTTGCCTGCTCTGGATGTTTTGTATCAATGGAATCCTACACAACTTGGTTTTTGTGTCTGGCTCCTTGCACTTTGTATGGTGTGTTCAAGGTTCATCCTTGCTACTGCACCAATCAGAATTCCATTCCTTTTCATGGCTGAATAATATTCCATTGTACAGCTATGCCACCTTGTGTATATCCGCTCCTCAGTCGACAAACATTTGGGTCATTTCTACTTTTTGGCCATCAGGAATAGTGCTGCTTTGAACATTTGTGTACAGATTTTTTTTTTTAAGATTTTATTTATTTATTTGAGAGAGAGAGAATGAGAGACAGAGAGCATGAGAGGGAGGAGGGTCAGAGGGAGAAGCAGACTCCCTGCCGAGCAGGGAGCCCGACGCGGGACTCGATCCCGGGACTCCAGGATCATGACCTGAGCTGAAGGCAGTCGCTTAACCAACTGAGCCACCCAGGTGCCCTTGTGTACAGATTTTGTGTGCACGTGTGTTCATTTCTTTTGAGTCTCTATGTAGGACTGAAATTGCTGAGCCATGTGGTAATCCTTAGGTTTAACCTTGCGAAACTCCCAGACAGTTTTCCACAGTGGCTGCCTCATCTTACGGCAGACCAGCACTGTAGGAGGGTTCCAGTTTCTCCACATCTTCGTCAACACTTGTTCTTATCTGCCTTTCTGAATTTAGCTTCCCAGTGGGTATGAAGTGGTATTTTGCTCCTTTCTTATTTTCATTTCCCTAATGACTAATGATAAGCTTTTCATGTGCTTAGTGGCCATTTTTCTATCTTTGAAGACATGTCTATTCAAGTCATTTGTCTGTTTTTAAATTGGGGTATTTGTCTATTGTTGATTTGTAAAAGTTCTCTATATCTGGTATCAAGACTGATCCCTTATGAGATATATGATTTGCAAATACCTTCTTCCATTATGGGAGTTGTCTTTTTACTTTCTTAGAAGAAGACAAGTTTTATTTTGATGAAATCCCATTTCTGTATTTTTCTTTTGTCACTTATGGTTTTGGTGTCATATCTAAGAAACTGTTGTCCAATCCATGAAGGTCATGAAGATTTACTCCTATATTTTTTAAATAAATTTTGTTTCTTATATTTTTTGCCACCTAAATCTAAGACTCCTGTGCTCCCTAAATTGGTCATGGAACAGGTTAGATTGACACTAGGGCACCTACCAACCTCAAGAAAAATTCCGTGCAATGAGATATACTATAAAACACCACAACTTCCCAACCCAGTGGCACATCCCTCTTAGGTATTAATTTGGTTCTGAGAGACCCAAGACTTATCTGAAGAAATGGCATCCTTAAGTTTCAGGTAATTGAGCACTCCACCTTTTGGTACAACTGCTTATTTTATGTCTAAGAACTGTGGTCCCAGAAGCTGTAGATAATCTTAAAAAAAAAAAAAAAAGTCAAAATCTTACTAAGACAACCTAGAATTACATTGGTCATTATGGGGAATGTACCAGTTAAAATCATTTTAAGAAGTGCGTTTGAAAGCAAGCATTCCCAAATCAAACATACAGAATTGGATGCCTATTTTTTTTCATCCCCTGCTCCTTCTGCCCTCACCTCTGGCAACAACTGATCTGTTCTCTGTATCTGAGTTTGGTGGGGGTTTTTTTGTTTGTCTGTTTAAGATTTCACATATAAGACAGATCATGCAGCATTTGTCTTTCTCTGCTTTATTTCACTAGCATAATACCCTCAGGATCCATCCATGTTGTCAAAAGTAGCAAGATTTCATTCTTTTTTTATGGCTGAATGGTGTTCGTGTGTGTGTGTGTGTGTGTGTGTGTAAATGTACATACACAATTTCTTTATCCATTCATCTATTGATGGACACGTAGGTTATTTCCATATCTTAGCTATTGTAAATTCTCTTATTATATTTTCTTTTAAATATGTTATAGTTTTAGCTCTTACATTTAGGTCTCTGATCCATTTTGAGTCCTTTTTTATGTATCTTGTGAGATAGGAGTCCAACTTCATTCTTTGGCATGTGGCTGTCCAGTTGTCCCAGTACTACTTGTTGAGAAGAATTATTTATTTATTTATTAAGATTATTTATTAGGATTTTATTTATTTATTGGAGAGAGAGAGAGAGGGAGAAGCAGGCTCCCCGCTGAGCAGGGAGCCTGACACAGGGCTTGATCCCAGGACCCTGAGATCATGACCTGAGCTAAAGGCAAACGTTTAACTGACTGAGCCACCCAGGCGCCCTTGTTGACAGATTTAGATCAGTTTGGGGAGTATTGCCATCTTAAAAATACTAAGTTTTCCAGTCTATCAACAAGAGATGTCTTTTCATTTATTTAGGTCTTTAATTTCTTTCAACAATTTTGTTTTAGTTTTCAATTTAAGTTTTTTACTTCTTTTGTTAGATTTATTCCTGAGTATTTTATTCTTTTTGATGCTGTTATGAATGGAATTATTTTCTTAATTTCATTTTCAGATTGTTCATTGCTGGTGTGTAATAACATAACTGATTTTTGTGCATTGATCTTGCATCCTGCTACCTTGCTGAACGAGTTTATTATCTCTAACAGGTTTTTTTTTTTGTGTTGTTATTGTTGTTGTTTTTGGTAGATTCCTTAGTAGTTTCTGTAGACATGATCATGTCATCTTTGAATAGTTTGTTTCTTCCTTTGGATGCATTTATTTCTTTTTCTTGCCTTACTGCCTTGGCTAGAACCTCCAGACAACATTGAATAGACATGAGAGTGGATATCCTTGTTTTGTTCCTAATCTTAGAGGGAAAGCTTTAAGTGTTTTACCATTAAGTATGATGTTAGCTGTAGGTTTTGTGCAGATACCCTTTATCAGGTTGGATAATTCCCTTCTATTTCTAGTTTGTTGAGTGTTTTTTATCATGAAAGGGTGTTAGATTTTATCAAATGCTTTTTCTGCATCTATTGAGATCATTGTAGTTTTGTCATTTACTCTTAATATGGGTCTTCTGTGCACTGGTCCATTTTATCTAGGTTAATACTCTTAATAATACTTTACTGTATTGATTGATCTTTGCATTTTTGGACCATTATGGCATTCCTGCAATAAATCTCACTTGGCTATGGTGCATAATCCTTTTTATGTGTTGCTGGGTTTGTCTTACTTGTATTTTGTTGAGGATTTTTTATGTCTGTATTCATAAGATATATCAGTCTGTTGTTTTCTTGTGATATTTTTGTCTAGCTTTGGTATTAGGATAATGATAGCCTCATAGGACCAGTTAGGAAGAGTTTCCTCCTCTTCTGTATTTTGGAAGAGTTTGTAAAGGATCAGTGTTTTTTTTTTTTTTTTTTTTAGATTTTATTTATTTTTTGAGTGAGAAACAGTGAGAAAGGGAACACACGCAGGGGGAGTGGGAGAGGGAGAAGCAGGCTTTCCGTGGAGCAGGGAGCCCGATGCGGGGCTCGATCCCAGGACCCTGGGATCATAACCTGAGCTGAAGGCAGATGCTTAACGACTGAGCCACCCAGGTGCCCCAAAGGATCAGTGTTAAACCTTCTTTAAGTGTTTGTTAGAATTTACCAGTAAAGCCATTTGGACCTGTGCTTTTTTTTGTGGGAAGGTTTTGAGCATGAATTTAGTCTCTTGTTGTAAGTCTCTTCAGATTTCTTTTTCTTTTCTCTTTTTTTTTTAAGATTTTATTTTTAAGTAATCTCTACATCCAATGTGGGGCTCAGACTTACAACCCTGAGATCAAGAGTCACATGCTCTACACTGAGCCAGCCAGGTGCCCCTTTATTTCTTTCCTTCTTTCTTTCTTTCTTTCTTTCTTTCCTTCTTTCTTTCTTTCTTTCTTTCTTTCTTTCTTTCTTTCTTTCTTTCTTTCTTTCTTTCTTTCTTTCTTTCTTTCTTTCTCTCTCTCTCTCTCTCTCTCTCTCTTCCTTCCTTCCTTCCTTTCTTTCTTTTTCTTTCTTTCTCTCTCTCTCTCCCCTCCCTCCCTTCCCTCCCTCCCTCCCTCCTTTCTTTCTTTCTTTCTTTCTTTCTTTCTTTCTTTCTTTCTTTCTTTCTTCTTTCTTTCTTTCTTTCTCTTTCTTTCTTTCTTTCTTTCTTTCTTTCTTTCTTTCTTTCTTTCTTTCTTAAGATTTTATTTATTTATTTGACAGAGAGACAGCAAAAGAGGGAACATAAGCAAGGGGAGTGGGAGAGGGAGAAGCAGGCTTCCTGTGGAGCAGAGAGCCCGACACAGGGCTAGATCCCACGACTCTGCGATCATGAGCTGAGCCGAAGGCAGACGCTTAATGACTGAGCCACCCATGCACCCCCTCTTTTTCTTTTTGAGTCATTTTCAGTATTTTGTGTCTTCTAAGAACTGGTCCATTTTGTCTAGGTTATTTAATTTGTTGGCATAATATTTCCTTATAATCCTCTTTTATTTCTGAAAGACTGGTAGGTTCCTGATTTTAGTAATTTGAGTCCTTTCTTTTCTTGGTTAATTTAGCTAAAGGTTTGTCCATTTTGTTGATCTTTTCAAAGAACCAACTTTGGTTTTATTGATTTTTCTCTATTTTTCTATTTCCTATCTCATTTATTGCCTCCGTAGTCTTTATTATTTCCTTCTTTTGGTTTGCTTTGGCTTGGTTTTCTTTTTTTCAAGTTCTTAAATGAAAGGTGAATTTTTGATTTGAAATCTTTCTTTTAAAAATTTCTAAAATATTTTAAAGTTTTATTGAGGTATAATTGACATAGAACAGCCTACAGTCTGTATGTCTGTCTGTCTTAATTTTTAATTTATTTATTTGTTTAAAATTTTTTAAAACGATTTTATTTATTTCAGAGAGAGAGAGAGAGCAAGCACAAGCTGGGGGAGACAGGCTGAGGGAGAGGGAGAAGCATACTCCCCGCTGAGCAGGGAGCCTGATGCGGGGCTCAATCCCAGGACCCTGGTATCATGACCTGAGCTGAAGGCAGACACTTCACCAGCTGAGCCACCCAGGGGCTCCTATTTTTATTTTTTTTAAGATTTTATTTTTAAGTCATATCTGTGCCCAACGTGGGGCTTGAACTCACGACCTTGAGATCAAGAATCGCATGCTCTCTGATGAGCCGGCCAGGCGCCCCTCTTTTTTTTTTTTCTTTAAGATTTATTTATTAGAGAGGGGTGCCTGGGTGGCTCAGTCGTTAAGCGTCTGCCTTCGGCTCAGGTCATGATCCCAGGGTCCTGGGATCGAGCCCC
>NW_023270855.1:51221183-51247358 GCF_011800145.1 Mirounga leonina | reverse complement strand
CTGCCTTCGGCTCAGGTCATGATCCCAGGGTCCTGGGATCGAGCCCCGCATTGGGCTCCCTGCTCCGCGGGAAGCCTGCTTCTCCCTCTCCCTGCTCTGCCTGCTGCTTCTTCTGCTTGTGCTCCCCTCCTCTCTCTCTCTCTCTCTCTCTCTCTGACAAATAAATAAATAAAATCTTAAAAAATATATACATAGGTGCCTACATCTGTAAATTTTCCTCTGCATACTGCTTTTACTGAAGCCTGTAAGTTTGGGCCTATATGTTGTGCTTTCATTTTCATTCATCTCGAAGTATTTTCTAATTTCCCTTAACATTTCCTTCTTTGACCCAGTGGTTATTTAGGAGTGTGTTATTAATTTACACGTACTTGTGAATTTCCCCAAATTTCCTTTTCTTACTGATTTCTCACTCCATTCCATTGTGGCCAGAGAACATACTTTGCGTGACTTCAGTCCTTTGACATTTATGATTCTTGTTTTATAGACTGACCTTCATACAGCCTAACCTGGAGAATGTTCATGTGCTCTTGAAAGACTGTATTCTGCTGTTGTTGGGTGGAGTATTCTGTGCAGGTTTGTTCGATCTCATTGGTTTATGGTGGTATTCATGTGTTCTGTTTCCTTGCTGATCTTTTGCCTGGTGTTCTGTCCATTATTGAGGATGGGGTATTGACATCTCCCAACGACTGCTGTTGACTTGCCTCCGTTTCCCTTGTCTCGTGCTCTCTTTACGACGGCTTGATGGTCCTCAGTCCAGTCCCAACCTGACTAAGTCCACTCACTCTCCTGCATGAGCTTTTATTTTTATTTTATTTTATTTATTTATTTGACAGAGAGAGGGAGAGAGCACAAGCAGGAGGAACAGTAGAGGCAGAGGGAGAAGCAGGCTCTCTGTCAAGCAGGGAGCCCGATGCGGGGCTCGATCCCAGGATCCTGAGATCATGACCTGAGCTGAAGGCAGACGCTTAACCACCTGAGCCACCCAGGCGCCCCTCCTGCATGAGCTTTTAGTTTCCCCTCCAGACAGGGCCTTGGGGTAAGGCGACAGGCCTGTGTGTCTACTGTGCCCAGGGCTGATCCCTAGAAGGGGATTGCTGTGTTGGAGTGGGAGCAGATTGAGAATCATCTTGCCAGGTCTGCCAGGAAAGACTGTGCCAGGGTCCTCCTTGAGGTGCCAAGGAAGGTCTCCCTTTCTGCCATCACCCTTATCAACCAGTCTTGTGGAATAGGGCCCTATGTGTGCCAGGCACTGGGCTTCTAATCCTGCTGACAGCCCGACGGTGTGGGCACGGTTACTATCCCCATCTTATAGATGGAGAAACCAAGATCTGGGCAAGTGAAGGCCTGAGGCTGTGGCTGAGCTGTCCCCATGCAACCTCTGTGCTTTCCACTGTCATGATCTGCTGGCCAGTTTGTCCCTACAGGGAGCTGTGACTGGCTGTCCTGTCTTCAGAGTTCATCTTTGTTTCCAGTGTGGTGACCAGGATGGTGCTGGCAGATGGGGACAGGGAATGAAGCCAGTTGGGTTGGTGCCTCACTGGTTGTTGTTGGGGGGGAGGGGTTGCTGTTCGCTTAGGTGGCTTTGGTCTAGGTGACCAAACCTCTCTAGTTTGTTTCCCCATCTGAGAAGTGGGGTTGGTGAGAGCCCCTGTGGAGGTGGAGTGAAGACTCTGCACAGAGCTCAGCTCAGTGCTGCGTTGTGTGGACCCAGGAGATGCCAGCCCCTCTCGCAGTGCCCTCCTCAGCACCTGTCGAGTGCCGGGCACGGTGCTGGGTATGGGGGAACAGACTGTGAACAAAGCAGACAGTTTAGAATGGGGACCAGTATGCGGGAAGGAAGCATGGAGATGGGACAGAGCCCCGCCTGGGGAAGCACTCAGGGGACCTCTCCCGGCAGGTGCCATCCAGTCTGATGTCACATGTTAGCGGGGCCTGGAGGCGGGAGCCAGGGGAGCCAACAGAGAATGGCAGGGAGATGGTGGGGCACTGGCATTGGGCCTTGTGGGCTGCGGGGGAGGACGCTGGTTTTGTCCCAAGTTTGCTGGAAGCCACAGGTGGGTTTTAAGCATGTGGGCAGCACGATCGGACTTGTGGTTTGCAAAGCTATCCCTGGCTGCCAGGCTGGGAACACATGGGGCAGGGCAAGAGTGGGGCATGGAGGGTTGGGGAGCATGGCTGTGACCCAGGGGACTCAGCCTAAGGGGGTTGGGACCCAACGGGGAACGGGGGGATATGTTCGGCTATGTTTAAGGTAGGATTTGCTGAGAGATCGGCTGTCGGGGGTGGGGAAGGCATGGCCCAAGAAAGGGCGGTAAGGTCATCCTGTCTTGTGTGACACTGTCTGGACAGTTCCTTGCCCCATCATCTGGGAGGGGGCCTGGGGAGGACACACACCCATTCTCCTACTTGAAGAAGGAGCCTGCAAGGAGGATGGTTCTGGAATGCTGGGAGTGTGATGGGGCACTGCTTGGCTTTCTTTCCTGCCTATTTATCAACATCCTTCCTCTGGGCTCAGTTGGGCCCCTCTCGCGGTGACATGCACAGAACTAGGGATCCATATGTGGCCAACCAGGCTGTAGAGATGCAGTGGGGACTCATTGACGCCCTGGCACCTGCACTGTCTTCTCCTGTCCCCACCACACCCCATTTTATAGATGAGGAGACTGGGCCCAGGATGTGAGTGACCTTGCTGCCAAGGTCACACAGCTGGCATGCAGCCGGGGTGGCCTCGTGACATAGGCTGTCTGCTGCAGGGTAGAGCAGTGAGGATGCTCAGGTGACCCCCAGGAGGGCAGACTCAAGAGCTTGGGTCCCCAGCTGCCATTGGTTTTTCTGTCAACTAGGAAAATGCTGCTTGGCTGACTGGTTGCTTTGGCGCTTAAAAATTTATATATATGTATGCACACACATAATATATTTAAAGATTTTATGTATTTATTTGAGAGAGAGATTGCATAAGCAGGGGGAGCAGCAGAGGGAGCAGGAGAAGCAGGCTCCCCGCCGAGCAGGGAGCCCAGCACGGGGCTCAATCCCAGGACCCTGGGACCATGACCTAAACTGAAGGCAGACGCTTAACTGACTGAGCCACCAAAATTAATATTTACGCGTTATAAAAGTTATAAAAAAGTTATGGAAGACCGAAATTCAAGTCATGTTGGGAACTGTTAAAACAAAGTTTTTCCATTTGCATTCCGTACTTGACTTCCATCAAGGGCTCAGGTGTCCCCTCCAAGTTTGTTGTCCCCACACAGGCAGGAAATGTGCACAGGCATTAAAAAAAAAAAAGGTTTGGAGAATGCAGTCTGTTCTGTGCATCACACTTTGCTTTCAGCACTGCGGCCTGGATTGCCTCCTGGGCCAGTTCCAAGATTGATTAGCCAATTCCAGGCTGGTGGACATCTAGGTGGTTAACAGATTTCACTCTGGAAAGCACTGCTGCAGGGAGAGGCCATCCTTGCAGACCCACTGAGGAGAATGAAAACGGTGACGTGGGGCAGGGGAGTCAGTAGGGGAGAGTTAAGCCTCTCAAAAGAGTTGACATCTGGATTGAGTCCTGAGTGACCAGAGGAAGCCAGGATTGTGGAAAGGCTCAGAGGAGATGGTCATTCCAGGCAGACGATCAGCACGTGCAAAGGCCCTGCAGCAGAAGTAGGTTTGGCCTGTTTGCTGTACCTTGACCAGCAGTGTGCTTGAGGGAGTGAGTGAGGGTAGGGGTGAGGGTAGGGAGGTGACAGGGCAATTGGACGCCATCAGGAGCCCTTTGGAGCAGAGGAGGGTCATGGTCTGATTCACATCATGTCCAGTTTTCCATTGACTATATAGGGCAAATGGTCTCTTTTGGGCACCATGGTAAGAACTTTGCAAATCCTTCCAACTACCATCTGAGGCAGGTGACATTATCCCCCACTTAACAAATGGGGAAACTGAGGCACAGAAAGGTGACTAGACCTGCACAGATAGTCCAGAAAAGAATTGGCAGTGCCCAGATTCCAGCTCAGGTCTGAGAGGCCCAAGAGCCACAGCTACTCGTCTCCATGGGCCACTTCCTGCTTCTGCTCCTGGCCTGGCCTCCAGATGAGACCTTGGAGCAGGTGACCCTAGGGCTGAGAGCCAAGGGCGGGGCCGGCTCTGGACCCTGCAGGACTGTTGCGCAGGAAGGAGCCTGCTGGGGATTTGTGAAGGGGTGGCACCTGGAGTGGATTGTGAAAGTCAACAAGTCCACCCACCCTCATCTGAGCCTCAGTCTCATTGGACAATGGCAGGTTTGGTCCTTCATCCCACAAACATTGGTCACCTGCCTCATGCCTGGCTGGCTATTGAGAGCTGAGGAGAAACCAGAGAACATGCCAGGCAGAGGACCCTGCTCCCACGAGGCTGCCGCTCTAATGGGTGGGTGGGTGGGAGGGAAGGGACAGACCATAGCCATATGAACAAATCAGTAAACTGGAAGATGCCAGTTGTGAGAAGAATTGAGAAGCTGGATGGCATATAACAGAGCAGGACCTGCTTCATATTCGGGGGGTGCCGGGCAGTGGGTACAGGAGAGGAGTTGCTAGTTGGCCCTGTGGGTGTTGCAGGGAGAGATTTGTAGGCTGAGGGAGTAGCCAGTGCAAAGGCCCTGAGGCAGGACCCTACCTGTTTGGGGGGAACATGGCAGAGAACAGTATAGCAGGAGCTGAGTGAGTAAGGGGGAGGGCCGGGAGTGACTGGGCAGGTTGTGCAGGGCCTTGTGGGCCTCAGCGAGGACTTGGGGTTTTATCCCGAGGGAGGTGGGAGCCTTGGGAAGCCTCTGAGCAGAGGGGGGACATGCTCTGATGTGGCATCCACAGGCACCCTATGGCTGGCCACTCTGGGGGTGAGGGTGGGAAGCCCTAGAGGCAGCAGCTGCACTGGCCCAGGCAAGCAGGGATGGCCTGCGTGATGGCCTTGGATGTGCAGAGAAGTGGGCCAGTTCATGCTCCATCTGCAGGTGGGGCCCGCAGGACTTGCTGCAGGGTGGGGTGGGCAGTGAAGGGTGGGAGGAGCCCTGTGTCTGCAGTCCGAGTCAGCCTGCCTGCCCCTTGTGGTGACCCCAAGGACACAGTGGCACCTGCCTGGGGCCACTGAGTGTGGGCTGGGCTCTGGGTGACCAATGGTTACTGTTGGATGGCGTCCAGATCGGTGGTAATGAGGCAGGGACTGGGTGGGGAGCGGTGGGGCACGTGGACTGGATGGTGAGGCTCCAGAGGCCAAGCGATGATCTGTGCCTCTGTTCTAGCAAAACCACAAAGGAGGCCCTGGGGTGTGTGGGGGTGATTGGGGGTCTGCCTCATTGATATCCCACCTGTGTTCCCATCACAGCTCTACTCCTTCCTCACTGAGTTGCCTGGGCATGTCCTGAAACTCTGAGCCTCAGTCTGCCTATCTGGGAAATGGGGGTATTGGCCCTGGTGTCATTCTTTTGGTGTTGCTAGAGGGTTTGCTGAGATGTTGCCGAAGACTGGGTTAGAGCTGGGCTAGGGGGGCAGCCAGTGCTCCCTATCTGGGCTCTTGACAGCCTGAGAGAGTGAGCTGGGTACACTGGGCTCTTGACAGCCTGAGAGAGTGAGCTGGGTACAAACAGGTCCCTGGGGCATGGGCCGCCTGCTGAGGGCTCTTCCCGCGGCTGGTGTTGTGCTGAGGTCTCCTGGTCACACTGAGGCTTTGAGTGACGCCCCCCTCCATGAGGATATGGTGATGAGGAAGGGATCCCAGCCTAGGGCACTTGCTGGGCCTCCTGCCATCATGCTGCCCAGGTGACGGGTGACCTGGGCGCTTACCAGCTCTGACTCATCCTCTGCTGGCTTATCTGTTTATTTTCTTCCCTCCCCTGGGAAGGCCTCCACCTGTCCACTTGTCAGCCTGGGTTTTAAGCCTCCATTGTTCCCTCAGGTAGACATCCCCACCCATGTGGGGGGCTGGAAACCAAGGGGTCCTGGTGGGATCTTAGGCTCTGTCCAGACAACAGTAAGCAAACAGCTAGGGCTTCTGATCTGCCCCCGCCATTGTGCCTTACCCTCCCTGTTCCCTACCACCTTTCCCCTGGGAGCCCTCATTACCTTCTAGGG
Organism: Mirounga leonina; assembly: GCF_011800145.1. Classification (NCBI taxonomy): domain Eukaryota; kingdom Metazoa; phylum Chordata; class Mammalia; order Carnivora; family Phocidae; genus Mirounga; species Mirounga leonina. The sequence continues at coordinate 51,241,272 of NW_023270855.1, read as the reverse complement.
AGAGGTGGCCCATTTTAGGGCTTGGAAACTGAGGCTCCAAGAGGGTGAAGTGACTTGTGCAGGTCAGGCGGCCAGCGGGATCTTCTCTGAAGGATGAGTGGCATCCCCTCATCTGGTGGACGGCCATGCCAGTGCCCAGAGAAGGTGGATACCTGCCCAGGACCACACAGCTCATGGGGGGAAGGGCTGGGCTTTGAACCCAGGCTCTCTGGCTCCAGAGTCTGTATTCCTCCTCGCCACTCACCAAACATTTAATGAACACCTGCTGTATGCCAGGCACTATTCTAGGTGCTGGAGATCCAGTAGTGACCAGGCCAGGTAATGTCATATGCTGTCACAGGACTGGACTTATGTTGAAGGCCATGTTGTGGGAGTGAGAAGGGGGGTGCATGCCATGGCATCTGCCCACGCGTAGGTGGGCAGTGCCTGTGGGGAGGAGTTTCCTGGCAGAGGGAACAGATCCTGCAGAGGCTGGAAGCCAGAACTGCGGAAATCCCAGAGGTGGAGGATGCAGGAGTGGGGTGGGGGTGGGGGGATGGACAAGTAGAGGATCCTGTCAAATGTGGGATGGATCGTGTGAGTTCTTCAGGAGGGAAGCTTGGATCCCTGGCCTTTGCTTTAGAAAGATAACCGTAGGTAACCTGGGAGGAGGATCCTGGGACCAGGCCTGGGTCTGGTGCAGAAATGATCATGGCTAACACTTATTGAACCCTGACTCTGTGCCAGGGAACGAAATAGACCTGAGACCCTGTCCTGGGGAGCTGCGTGGCAGGGAGGGGTGGGTAAGCAGATGAGTGGCTTGGAGTGTTAGTGATGAGGGAAAAAATGAAGGTGGGAGGGATGTGGGGTGGGGGGGTGGAGCTGTGAGCCAGGGTGGGAAGTCTCCCTAGGGAGGTGTCATTTGAGCCAGAGCTGTGGCGGGGGGGTGAGTCATGGGGGTGCCTGTTTGCCTTCGCACTTGGCACCCGATCTGGATGGGCATCAACCTGGGTGGGCATCAGGTCACGATCCTGGAGTCCCTGGATCGAGTCCCGCATCGGGCTCCCTGCTCGGCGAGGAGCCTGCTTCTCCCTCTGACCCTCCCCCCTCTCATGTACTCTCTCTCAAATAAATAAATAAATCTTTAAAAAAAAAAAGAAAAGAAAAGAAAACCCTCTGAGTGGACCTGGGGGCACAGCCAGACAGGCCCCTCCTCACCGAGCCTCTTGGAAATTTCTGGGGAGTTGCTTTTGCGGGGGGACTGTCCAGGCTGCAGGTAGGTGTTGCTGCTCTTTCCACTTAGCAGTCTGAGAACTTCTGGAAAACACAATTGGAGGAATACCAGGGCTCCTGGTGCTCCCGGCCTGGGGTGCGAGGCCGCGTGCACCTGCCCAGCCTCGTCCTTCAGCCTTCTCCCACTCAGGCCGTACCTCCTTTGCCCAGGCTGCACCCAGTCATCCCTCCCACTCCCCATCAAGTTCCAGCCCCAGAAAGCCACCTTCCCTGCATGTGCCCAGAGCTCTCAGGGTTCTCTTGGGCAGTGTGCTGGTCCTGGTCCTCTTCGTGTTTTGCTGAGGCTCTCATTGTTGTCTGTGGTGTTACCATTGTGCTCATGGTGCCTGGCCCCCCAGCCACGCCCAGAACAGTCACAGGACAGCATGTGCCAATACCAGTGGCCGAAGGCTTGGCCCGGGCTGGGGAGATGCCAGTGGCTTTTGAGTCAGATGTGTGGGCCCAGAGGCCGGGTGACCTGGGGTCAGAGGCCAGACCCCATGAATTTCAGTCCACATTCCCACCACTCCCTGATGCCTAGTGACCTTGTTTGTTTGTTTTTTAATTTTTTAAATTTAATTTTTAAAATGTTTTTAAAGATTTTATTTATTTATTTGACAGAGAGAGACACAGCGAGAGAGGGAACACAAGCAGTGGGAGTGGGAGAGGGAGAAGCAGGCTTCCCTCTGAGCAGGGAGCCCAAGGCGGGGCTCGATCCCAGGACCCCGGGATCACGACCCGAGCCGAAGGCAGACGCTTAACGACTGAGCCACTCAGGCACCCCTGTTTTTTTTTTTTTTTAAATAAATGCATACACTTAGGAAACCACCAGACAGATCAAGATAGAGAATGTTGTCATTCCAGAAAGTTCCTCATGCCCCTTCTAATCAGTTCTCCAAAGGGAACCAACTGCTCTGATTTCTATCTGCAGAGACTAGTTCTGCCTGTTCAGGTCTGCCCTCTGACTCAGCAGGAGAAACGGGGGCATGTGTCTACCAGACACATGTGTGCAGATGTTCATAGCAGCTGCATTTGTAATGACCCCGAACTGGAAAGACCCCAGGTGTCCCACCAATGAGAGAACCGATGAGCAAACTGTGGCCCATCCATGCCAGCGAACACGGGTCAGTGGTGAAAAGGAACCTCTGTCAGTCACACACACAGCATGGGGTGGGGGGCACATAGACCGGTGGGAGGGATGCATTCCCATGCTTCTGTATTGTTCGGTCATGGACCCGTTCGGTTGCGTTGAAGAGGCGGAGTGGGAGATTCTGGCGAAGGACGTACACACTGTCACCGCTCCTGTCGCTGATTGTGTGTTGGAGAGCTGGCGCTGATGGTTTCCAGGATGCCATGCCTCTGATGTGCGAGGGGCCTCCTGTCCCTGCTTCTCAGGTCTTTGCCTCTGAGCCAGGGGGCCTGGGGCTCTGGGATGGCCAGGGTCAAGGCCATATGTGGTGCTTGAGAGGTTAGCAGCCAGCAGCAGGCCTGCCCTGTCCCTGGGAGAGTCTGGCATCTGCCGTGAAGTGGCTTTGCTCTCTGGCAAGGGCCATGGTGAGAACTGACATTAGGGCCTGGTGAGCTGGGGGCCTCCTTGCTGTCTCCCCGCCCTGCCCGTTCTGTACCCCTGCATGTAGCTCACTTGTTTCCCCTTCTCAGAGGGGCCTTCTCTAACCATCCCAGCTGGGATGCCCTGTACCAGTTGTCCTGTGTCCTGCACAAATTGCAGATGATCTAAACATTTATCTAGGTGCAAACCTTGTTTGAAATTCTCTGAACCTAGAACCTTTCTCCATTTTACATGAGACAAGACAAGAATTCTTTGCATGGCTTTAATGATCTCTGAAAATGCCCCTTCTACTTCGGTGCCCTGGATCCCTGGTCTTTGGCTTTCCTTTCTCACTGGTCCAGAGTGCCTTCTGGTCATCCTACTTTGCATGAATCCACATGTGTTAGTGTAAACAGGTGCAAGTGGTGCCTGAGTATTTCCGTAGTGAAATACACAGGATATATTTTTTTTATTTAATGGCTTTATTGAGGGATGTTTATGTATTAGGAAATCTACCCATTTCAAATGCAGTGATATTTTTAGTAAATTTACAGTAAATAGTAGTAAGTTGACCACTATAGTCCAGTTTTAGAATGTGTCCAGCACCCCAGAAATCTCCCTCCTCGTTTCCCACCCCTGGGTAAGCACTGATCCACTTCCTGCTTATATCGATTTGTCTTTTGGGGACATGAAACACATCACATTTTATTTCATCTTTTTATCATACATATGGCATTATATTAATTTATAACATGTATGTAGGAAATGCACTGATCTCTTTGAGGTGTGAGGAGATTGTTCAGATATCTGTCCGTGAAAGGGCTCTTTGGGCAGGCTGGGGCTGGAGCACAGCCAGCCAGAGGGAAACGGTACCATTCAACGGCAACCTTCATTCCAGTCCCTCCTCTGCCCCTTGTGGCCTCAGGACCCTCCAAGGTCAGAGCGTTCCCCAGTGCCTGGCTGGGACTGGTGTCTTTGCTGATGTTGCCCCAGTTGCAAGACGGGATTGCTCCACATGTGTGGTCACACTTCCTGCCCCGCAGGCCAGCCGCGTGAGTAACTTCTGTCCTTTTCCCCTCCCACAGGGACTTCCTTCCCCGAGGTTCAGGAATCGTGACCCGGCGGCCTCTCATTCTGCAGCTCATCTTCTCAAAAACAGGTACAGTGGGACAGCTCGCTGCTGTAGCAGGAAATGAGCGTGGACGCAGCGCCTGGCAGGAGTGAGGGGGCCGATGGCGGTGTCCGGGGTCTTGGGCTGTCATTTGGGCTTGAATTCATGGTCTCCACGTGTGTAGCACAGCCGAAGCACAGTTCGGTGAACACCCACCCCTCGTGCCCTTCATTGTGACCAGGCTGCTAAGCGCCATGTTTGTTTGCAATGTTGTGGATAACACAGTTTGCTGAACGGTTTCAAAATCAGTAGCAGACGTTGTGACACGTCAACCCAGAATGTTTCAGGGAGCCTCCCCTTGCACTAAGGACACCTTCCTACATTCACAGCCACACCCAAGAAAAGTAATCGTTCCTGCATGGTATCTGATGCCAGTCCATGGGTATGTTGCCAGTTGTCCCCCCAGATATCTTCCCTAGCTAGTTTTCCAGCTGCTCTGATCAGTCCCCTCCTACACTCACTCGGTTGTCATGTCCGTTTTGATGACGACATTGGCTTGGGAAGAGGCCCATCCATTGAATATGGAATGGCCCACGTGTAGATTTTTTTCTGTCTTCCCTTCGGTGTCCAATCAGCTGGGCCAAGTCTGGCATGAGGTGGGCCTGTCTTCCAGCATAAAACCCACTGAGGCCTCCTTGGAAAGCATCTCGGGTCAGAAGCTGGAAGGGGACAGGGCAGCTCTTGGGGGCACGGCCTCTCCTCCCTCCAGAGCCCCGAGTGGCCTCATGCTGCTTTCCCCGCTGACCTGGAATATCAGCCTTTGTGGGTTCAGCATCCACAGGGCGCCAGGCTCCCCGCACGGCCCGGTTAGACACACCTGTCCTAGGAAGGCAGCTGACACGCCCCCATTTTACGGGCAAACTGAAGCTTAGCCGGCCACCTGCCTTCGCACTTGGCACCCGATCTGAATGGGCATCAACCTGGGTGGGCATCAGCTGAGTCAGAGCTCAGCGCCCCCCCGCGCTGTGCCCCAGTCACGTGCTCTCATCTTCCTCTTCTGACTCCGCCCAGCCCACTTGCGAGGGGGCGTGGCTCCAGTGAGAGGTGGTAGCCGATTGGCCCGCACCTCCTCTTTGTGAGCTCTGCCCTGTCCTAGGCCACAGGCGAGCCAGTGGGCTGCTTCCTGTGGATTTAGGTGTCCCAATCAGCTGGGCCAAGACTGGCAGCCGCAGAGCCGGGGGTTTCAGATGACAGTGGGTCAGAGAGTCACGTAAGGAAGGCATGGCCCACTGGGTTTCCGCTTTCCATTCAGCCGGTTGGTAGGGGGTGGGGGCTGAGGATATGCATTTTTAATGAGTTCCCAGCTGATGCTGATGTGCGTGCTTCTGGCCCCTGGCCACGCGGGGAAAGCTTCTGCCCTGGTGGGTCAGCCCTGAGCGCTAAGGCTGCCCGGGTTCAGATCGTGACTCTGCAGCTTACTGGCCTCATGGCCCCTGGGGAGGGACTGCCGCTCACGATGTGTTTCCTGTCTGGACAGTGAAGTTAATAATAGCGCTGACTGTGGCGGTTGCCATGAAGACCACATTATTCAGTACGTCCGAGCCGTAGCACAGTGCCTGGCACACTGCAGGGCCTCCCTGCGTGGTGCTGACTCAGGGGCTGTGCTTGTGTGCTTTCTGCCGGCCTGCTCGGGATGGCCTGCTGGGAGAACAGGTCTGCTGGCATTCTGCACCGGAAGGTGGCAGGCTGTGTCATGGCGGGAGGGCTATCCCATCACCTCCACGGTGGCCGTCACCAGCTGTGGTCCACTGAGCACGTAGTGCATGCTACAGGCTGGTCCAGGCCCAGGGCACAGCAGTGACGGGACCAAGGCTGCTGCCACCACCTGCCCACCTGGCATTCCCGTTGGTGCCAGGGGACAGAAGGGGGAGGCCGGGGGAGAGACTGGCAGGCCTGGCCCCCACCAGATTGGAGTGTGTGTGGAGAGGGGAGAGTGACTAACTTCATCCTAGAGGGTGGGGCATCCTGGGGCTTCTTTGAAGAAGCGATGTTGGAGCCAAGACTGACAGGTGTGTTGGGGTGTCAGGGAAGGGGGAGCTCCCTTCCAGCAGAGAGTGGCAGACTGAAGAGCACTGAAGGCAGAAGCTCTGAGGGTGCATATTAGCCTAGTGCCTAACCTGGACTAATGCTGGGGTCTCTGTTCCCATCATCCCCACTATATAGAGGAGGGAACTGGGGCTTCCAGAGATGAAGCCACTTGCCCAAGAGCACACAGGAGCATCATCATGAGAGGCCGAATCTAAACCCACTTGGTGGGGTGCACCCTTAGGCCCAGGTGTCACTTGACCAGATCCTGTGGCTGCTGGTGAAAGAGAGACCACAGGAGCCCGCCCGGGGCAGGGGACCAGAAGAGGTGGGAGTGGTGCCTGGGGGCAGGTGGGGACAAGGTGGTAGCCGTGGAGATAGAATTGTGGTTGGATCCTGTTGGGCTGGCAGTGGAGATGGGAAGTGAGGCCCAGGTGTCCCATATGGTAGTGGCCCTTGCCGTGTCCCAGCACACATATTCCTCCTCCTCCACCTGACTGTGGCATTTCCCGTCTCTTCTTGCTGCCAGCAGATGCGTGCCCTGCTGGACCTCAGCCAGATGCCAGGGAGGCAGCGTGGGTGGCAGACAGGAGATGCCGTGGTCAGGCTGAGAGGGGCAAGGATTGGGGGTGTGGGACAGTATATTGGCCGTTGGATTTACTTTGGGCCGGGGGCCCAGGGAGAACATTTTGGGCAGGGGCAACAGCATGTGCGAAGCTGTGAAGTGAGGCTGGGGGGGAGGGTCAGGAGGCAGGTGACATGGCCTGGCAGTCTGGTGGGGGATTAGGCATGAGAGCCCAAAGAGCACACGGGTGAGGAGAGACCTGCTCAGCCCACTGGCTGCCCTGTGGAAGGATAGGCAGGGAGGCCAGGGAGAGGTTAGCCTCGAACCAGGCAAGAGGTGGTGAGGTCTGGCCCAGGGCAGTGCTGTGGGGGTGAAGGGCAGTCTAGAGTGACCTAGAGGTGGGGGGGTCCAGGGCGATGAACAGCAGAGGTGCCCTAACTGGGTGGGAGGCAGGACATCCCACTAATAAGAGGGAGGAGGCTAAGTTTAGTGGGGGACATGTGATTGGTGGAGGGGCTATGTGGGGCTGCATTGTTTCTAGAGAGTAGACTTTTGTCCAGCTGACTCTGGAGCCAGGCAGCTACCCCTAGTGTCTGGGGCCTGGGACAAGTGACCTCCCTCTCTGTGTCTCAGCTTCCTCATCTGTAATATGGGGGTGATAGTGGTACCTCCCTTGTGGCCCTGGCACGCCATGTGGCTTTGGTGTGGCTGCCGCCTCCTGTGGGGTCTGGAGTCCCACGATGTGGCTCTGTGGCTGGGCCTCAGTCCTCCTCTCTGATGTCTGTGACACCCAGTGATGCCTGGCTTTTCTGGTCCAGACTGGTCTTGGTGAGCCATTACTTTTAATCTGCTTAGTTTAAAAATTACCTAAGACCACATGGGGCGCCTGGCCGGCTTAGTAGAGCATGCGATGCGAGCCCCACATTGGGTGTAGAGATTACTTAAAAATAAAATCTTAAAAAAAAATAGTTACCTAAAACTACAGCCACCAGGAAGTTTGACGGCTCATGGGTGAACCCTGCTCCTCCCTGGGAACCATCCCTTGGCCTGGTAAACCCTGCGTGCTGGGGACTGTTCTTGTGTGGAATGTGGCCTGCTGAGCCTCCCTTCCCTTGACCTTGGCTGGTGTTCTCAGGGGCCAGCGAGGGGATGGCAGGGCTTGGCTCCCAGCTTCCTTCTCAAAGCCTTATGACCCCAACAGGTCCTTGCTGGCCTCTGGGACTTCACCTCCTCCTGGTCCCTAGCTGCAGCATCTTCCCTCATCGCTCATCCTCAAGGTCAGCTCTCAGCTCATTCATTCACGCCTCCAGGCCTTGGCCCTCACTGTGCTCCCTCCCTGGAACACCCTGCCCACCTTCCTTGTCCTTGTCCTCCTCCTTTCCTGAGTGTAAGCCCCAATGCCCTCCTGCCCCCCCGCCGCCCCATCACAGCTGCCTTAGTTCCTCCACAGCACGTATCACGTAATCTCATCCCGTTTTTATATTTTCTTAATGGTTTCTCCCCTGCCCCGAAAGTCAGTGCCAGAGGGCAGGGACACTGATGTGCCTTGTCCGCCGCTCTCTGGTGCCCAGCACAGGGCCGGACCCCGCGGGTGCTCCGTCAGCATTAGCCAGGTACTGAGCGTGCTCTGTGGGCCGCTGCGCTGCCTCTTCTCTCCTGGTGGAAGGCGGGTGGGGTCATCAGCTGCTTTCTCCGGCACCTTTCCCCATGAGCCTGGCCCTGGCAGGGCCTTCTCTATAAAGCTGGAAGACACTGCAGCGCTCGGGGCATGGGCCTTGTGTCTTGGTGAGGAAACAGAGCCAGGAGCTGGTGCGAGTCAGGCAGGGGGGCGGGGGGGGGGGCTGGCCGGGATGCCAGCTGGGGCTGTCACTTTCTCCGTGTATGTGGGGTTTTTCCCACACTACCAAGCAGTTCTCCAGTTCTCAGTGGACATTGACTGAGTGGCCTACAGTCACCTCCGTTCCCACACTCCCCGCCCGCCTGGACATAGCGTCAGACCCCCCGGGATAAGGGCTCCGTCCCACCAGACTGTCGCCCTCCACCCCCACCGCCAGTCACGAGTCCAGGATGTCCCCTGTGCTTCTCACCCCTGGCTATAGATCTCAGGTTCCCAGGGCCCTCCCCTCAGGTTCACTGAATTTACTGGAGCGGCTCACGGAGCTCCGGGAAACTGTTTACTTCCTAGATCAGTGGTTAATATAAAAAGGATAGAACTCAGGAGCAGCCAGAGGGAAAAGAGGCGTAGGGCAGGGTGTGGGGAAGGGGCGCCCCTCTCCTAGTACCTCCTTGTGCTCACCAGCCAGGAAGCTCTCTGAGCCCCATCCTTTTGGGATTTTGATGGGGCCTCATCACATAGGCATGATTGATTAAATTAGCCACTGGGGATGGATTCAACCTATGGCCCTCTCCACCGTGGGGGTGGATAGGGAGGGGCTAAAAGCTGCAACCCTCTAATTACATAAATTGGTCCCCTGGCAAACAACTCCCATCCTAAGTGCTTTCCAAAAGTCTCCTCATTAGCTTAAACTGATGTGTGGTTTCTGAAAGGGGCTTATTAGGAATGTTAAGACACCTTTATTGCTCTTATCACTTAGGGCTTTCCAAGGATTCTAGGAGCTCTGTGTCAAAAATGGAAGGAAGGGGGCACCTGGGTGGCTCAGTTGGTTAAGCGACTGCCTTCGGCTCGGTTCATGATCCTGGAGTCCCGGGATCGAGTCCCGCATCGGGCTCCCTGCTCGGCGGGGAGTCTGCCTCTCCCTCTGACTCTCCCCCTCTCATGCTCTCTCTCTATCACTGTCTCTCTCAATAAATAAATAAAAATCTTAAAAAAAAAAAAAAAGAATATTTAAAAAAAAAATGGAGGGGAGAAATACAAATATGTATTTCTTACTATAAATCACAATAGCACACCTTCCTGGTGGTGGTGTGTCCTAGAATGGGAGGTCTGCACGACTTGTCTCAAATCAGAGGGAGCCTGAGGACCAAGCAAGCTCGGGGGGGTGCCACATGCTTTGCCTCTTCTTGGTTGGCTAAAGCCTCTGCAAAGTTCCTCTTGATTGGACCCCTTTGATCATGGGGTACTCAGGGTCTCCCAGGTATATTTGAGTCCCCAAGTATGGCCTCCCGTCCCAGGTGAGCATGCCTGCTGTGCCAGGTTGGGGGAAGGCAGACTCCACCTCCTGCTGCCAGGAGTCAGCCCTGGTGTTCCACTTCACGCTGGGTTGAGAATGGGGTAAGGATGGGAAATGTCCATGCAGACCAGGGCAGGGTTCCTCCATGCAAAGCCCTGAGACCCCGGAGCGCCTGGGTGGCTCAGTCGGTGAAGTGTGTGCCTCTTGATTTTGGCTCAGGGTCATGGGATCAAGCTCCAAGTTGGGCTGTGCATTGAGCTCGGAGTCGGCTTGAGGTTGTTTGCCTCCTTCTCCCTCTCCCTCTGCCCCTCCCCCCCACCCCACTCATTCACGCAGGCACATGCTCCCTCTCTCAAAAAAAAAAAAAAAAAAAGGCCCTGATACACCAAGGCCAGCCTTGTGCATTTCCCTGACTAGCAGCTAAGCTATTTGTGTGCTTCCTGTGGGCCCAGCGCGATGGCGTTTGATTTCCTAGCAGCCCCACAGCTGTGTTCAGTGTTGTCCCATTTCCTTGTAGGGGAACTGAGGCACTGAGAGAGGGGCTGGAACCCTGACCTGGGCGTGGCTAGACATGCCCACCTCTCTCTCTTCTTCTTGTCACCTCCCCACATGATGTTGTGGCTCCTGCCTCACCCTTTCCAGGCCGGAGGGGCTAGGCTGAAGGCTGGTTGTTCCAGTAGAATTTCGGCGGGGTCTGTCACCGGCTCTGCCTGCGGGATAGGGAGGGTGCCTTCTGTCCTGTGGGCCTCCTCCAGCTCCTTTGAAACCGGAGGGCCCAAAACCTTCTCGGGAAACCAGGCCTGAGGGAACTGCGGCCACTGACTTGGGGCTGTTTCCTGGTGCCTCGGGTGGCTCATTACCCCGAAGGTGGCATGGCGGCACGCACTTGTCATCTCCCTTCTGAGGACACCTTCTCGAAGGGCCTGGGAGATGCCCAAAGTAGGGATTGGCTGCTTAGCACAACGGGGACCCACTTGGGACTCACGGTGATGTCGTCCTAGGCTGCGGCACCTGATGACTCAGTAATTTTTATTAAGGACCTCCTAGCTACCAGGCACCGGAGAGAGCAGTGACCAAAACGAAGCCTGCTCTCTTGCAGCTCCGGCCTTCGCAGGGGGACACCTGAGCACATGGCGTGTCAGGCCGTGGAGGGAGGGGCCAGGCGGCAGGGCATCTGCTGGATCCCCAGTGGTCAAGGTGGGCCTCCCCACCGAGGACCGCTTCAAGCTGAGACCTGAAGGAGATGAGGGAACAAGTCCTGGAAGGAGGGCAGAACGTCTTTCTAGGAAACAACTGCGAGTGCACTCAGTGCCCCACAGTTAGGATGCGGGTGGGAGGCTGTGCGGTGGCAGAGGGTGGCTGGCGCCTCTGGGTCAGCAGCATGAGTGCTGGACAAGGGCCCAGGTGATTGCTTCATTCCTGGTGTGCGCCAGGCCCTGGGCTGGGTCCTGTGGAAACCCTGGGGCTGCCCTTCCTCCCAGGGGAGGGCCTGGCTCGGAGGGCCGGTGGGGGTGGGGCTGGGGCTGTCAGGGCCGCCCCAGGGCTCAGGGACTGGCCGCACTGGCCTTGTTTGCTGTGCACCAGCAGGGGAGAGTTAGGAACTCGGCAGCTGGGCTGGGGACAGCAGGGTGCAGCTCTGCTGCGGGGGACTCAACTTTGGCTGCTGGGAACGAGTTGAGAGAGAGTCTCCAGGCATCACACACAGGCTCTGAGCTCAGCCCTCAGGCCTCTGACTTATTCTTTGCGACAGGGGATCATTAAAAAATCATCGGCATTCCAGCATGTACAGGGCTGTGGAGCCCCAGGCAAAGCCCCTCCCGTCTTATTTCTCAGGTTTCTGTTCTCTTCACAGGGAGACTGGCGCAGAGGCCGACCTGGCCCTTGGGAGGCTCCCCTCCTTCCCAGGACCCCTGGGCCCAGCGCATCCTCAGGCAATGGGGGAAAGTCGCCACCTCAGAGAGATGGTGCAGGCACGGGCTCTCTGCCCACCGCTGCCCTGGCCTGCCTCCCTCGTCCTGGGGCGGACTGGGGCTGGACTCCGGCAGGTTAGCCCCTCCAGGGGGTCCCCACCCCTGGCTTCTGCTGTGTTGCGTCTCTTTGGAGTGTCTGTGGCACCTGCTGTGACACGCTTGGGCAGTGTCCATTTTCCCGTCAGACCAGGGGCCCAGCTCAGGACTGGGCCTTTGGTGTCAAGATCTTGGGAAGGAAGGAGGGAGGGAGGGGGAGCGAGAGAGAAAGAGAGAGAGAGAGAGGAAAAAACAGCAGGTGGCCTTGCTAGACTCCGTCCCTGTCCAGTCTCCCATATATTCAGCTTCGTGGCCTTGGAGTTGGGCCCCCTTACAGAAGCCAAAGCAGGGGACCGTATTATCTTTCTCATCGTCATTCAGTCATGCATATGATTATTGAGCACGTCAGTAGGTATACCCAGAGGGAGCCCCCAGGGACACAGAGTGAACAATGCAGATTCAGATCCCTGCCCCATAGGGTGAACCCGGAAGATAACACAGGAGGAGGTCAGCGTTGTTAGAAGGCAGCCAGTGCTTGGGAGGGTCATCAGGCAGGGAAGGAAGAACTCAAGAGGTTCATCATCTTGGGTGGGAGCCAGAACAGGCCTCGTGGAGAAGCTGACACTTGAACAAACATGAAGGAGGTTAGGGAGAGAGCCTATAAGCAGAGAGAAGAGCCAGTGCAAAGGCCCTGAGGCAGAAGACCCAAGTGGCTGGCTGGAGGGGAATGAGTTGAAGTCAGAAGCTGGGGAGAATGGGGCGCCTGGGTGGCTCTGTCATTACACGTCTGCCTTCAGCTCAGGTCATGATCTCAGGGTCCTGGGATCGAGCCCCACGTCAGGCTCCCTGCTCTGCGGAAAGCCTGCTTCTTCCTCTCCCACTCCCCCTGCTTGTGTTCCTTCTCTCGCTTTGTCTCTCTCTGTCAAGTAAATAAATAAAATCTTTAAAAAAAAAAAAAGCTGGGGAGAAGGAAGTTTTATAGGGCTCTGGGGAAGTGGTGAGTTGGGAGCCATGGAGGGTTCTGAGGAAAGGAGGGCCAAGGTCTGGCTTTAAGAGGGTCAGTGCTGTGTGGGGAAAGAAGGCTTTGTGGAAGCTTTTGAAGGTTATTATCAACCCTGGAATCTAGCACATGGTTTCAAAGTGACAAGGAGCCCAGTAAAGTGGGCAGTGAGGAATGGGCCTGGCAGGCTCCTGAACCTTCCTGTTGGGCACAGAGGGTGGGGTTTCTGCTGCCCACCACTCCCGGGGTAAGAAGCTGTGGCTTGGGCGCCTGGGTGGCTCAGTTGGTTAAGCGACTGCCTTCGGCTCAGGTCATGATCCCAGGGTCCTGGGATCGAGTCCCACATCGGGCTCCCTGCTCTGCGGGAAGCCTGCTTATCCCTCTCCCACTCCCCCTGCTTGTGTTCCCTCTCTCGCTGTGTCTCTCTCTGTCAAATAAATAAAATCTAAAAAAAAAAAAAAAAGAAGCTGTGGCTTTCTGGCACCATCCGCACATCCTGCAGATGAAGGAGTTGGCAGAAAGGGAGATGGCCAGTGCCCGCTGGACTCCAGGGGTCATGGCCAGCAGGTCCTGGCTCTGAGGTGGGGAGGAGGCCCAAGATGCAGGATGAGGTGTCAGGTAGCATGGGGTTTAGGAAGGCTCCCTGGGAGAGGCAACAAGCAGGCAGGCCCTAGAGGAGCAAGGGGTGGGGGTGGGCCTTCCAGGTACCAGGCCTGGCAGGGCCCAGTCTACGAGGGAGAGGGCCTGCATCCTGTGGTTGCATTCCTGAGGAGGGGGGATGGTCTCTTGCGGGTGCTGAGCCCCGGGCCGTGAGCCGGATGAGAACTGAGGTATGCTGTGGGGGGGTTGGGGGACTGTTCCATTTTTGGAGGCTGCTGCCGGAAGAGCAGCCAAGCATTTCCTCTTGTCCCTGTGGAGGGCTTGAGCGTGACTGTCCTTGGGAACTGGGTCAGCTGATGGGGGTGGGGTGGGGGTGCCCATGCTGGTGGTGTCCTCGTTGCCCCTGTCCCCAGGCGGCCAGTGCCCTCAGTGATCTGAGCCCACAGAGTCCCCCGGGCCCCCGAAGCAGAGGTCCAGAGAGGTTACGAGCCTGCCAGGGGCCTCACAAAGGCCGCGTGACCTGAGAGCCACTACCTGGAGACAGATGTGAAGTCGGAATCCCAGCTGCACCACTGAGCTTGGGCCAAGTCACTTTCCCTGTGTGGGCCTCAGGTTCCTCATCTGTGGCACAGATGCCCGCTGCTAAGGGGCTCGCTCTTGAGGGACACGTGGGAGCACCCACGGGGCTTGGCTGGAGCCAGCAGGGGCTGCGTGTTGGCCCCGGCTGGTTAGGTCGCAGTGATGGGATGGCGAACCTCTTCGCCCTCATTTCTTTCTGCCTCGCTCTGCGTCTGAGTGGAGATTCTAGAGCTGCTGGGCCTCCTCTGTTGGGCTCCATCTCCATCCTCTCTTTTGAGGCAGCTGATGGTGTGTCTGTGCTGGGATTTGTGTAGCCAGGTCTCCTCCTGGTGGACATCGAAGCGACGTCTCGTTCTTTCCTCTTAGAGATGACACGGCTGCATGCATCTCTGCCTCTGTAGTGGTGCAGTGCTTTGGGCTGTTTGCCAGCGTGTCTGACTTCCATTTTCTTTGTAGCATCACTGCTGAGCCGTGGTTTCTGAGCCTACGGGGTCTCCCCTTCCCAATATTTACCACAAAAATTGGAACATATGGAAAAGTTGAGGAATTATACAGCAAACACCTGTAGGCTCAGTCCCTACATCTGAGGACGAACATAGTTTATTCTTGCTTTATCCCGTATCTAATGGGCCCAGCACTCACCGTTAGTCACTTGGCTCAGAAGGCGTGAAGAGGCCTCCTCTGCCCACTTCAGGCCCTGCCCAGAAAGCGGTTCTCCTGAGGGGTTCGTGTCTAGGTGGGGGGCCCTGGGAACAGCCAGAAGGTGAGGAGAGCCAGACGGGCTTTGATGAGGCCAGCAGCTGCGCCCTGTTCCCCATCCTGTGCACACGCTCGGGGAGGAAGGACACATGGGCCCCAAGGGCGCGCGTCTGGGATCTTGGCGAGCTGGACAGTGCTGGCAGCTCAGGATCCCACTAGGACAGCGGCTTGCATCTCCTTTGACCCACAGCAAGGGGGTTTCTGTGTCACAACTCTGGACTCAGTCTCACGGGTAACACCGAGGAAGCAGCTCCCTCACACGTACGCCACCTGCTGTCCGGTGACGCATGCCCGTATTTCCCCTTGTGTCCTGTTCATCCAAAAGTGACAAGTGCTGGTTACACCCACCTGTTGGTTGTTTTGTTTTGTTTTGCTTTTCTCATAGCGCGTCATGACGTTTCGTTTCGCAAAATACTTCACGAGAGTTTCTGTTCCCCCCAGGGGACAGGATCTTTGCTGGTTTTGTTCCCTGAGGAATTCCCTGAGGTCCGGAAGGGGGCTCGGCTGTAGGAGCGCCCCCTGCAGATATTTTCTGCGAGGATGAATCTGTGGCTCCCCAAATTCCTGGAGCCACTGTGACTGATTCTTCGCTTTCTCTGCTTGACAAGACACCTGTCCCAGAAGGCCATCAGCTCCCTGCCCGCAAGCGAGACTACTTCTCTTTCTCATTTTGAGCATCTTTCTTCCTTTTTCAGAATATGCTGAGTTTTTGCACTGTAAGTCCAAAAAGTTTACAGACTTTGATGAAGTCCGGCAGGAGATCGAAGCGGAGACTGACAGGGTCACGGGGACCAACAAAGGCATCTCCCCAGTGCCCATCAACCTGCGGGTCTACTCGCCCCACGGTAGGCAGCACAGGCGCAGACCCTTTGGGTGTCGGGGCAGAGGGGAGCCGACTCTGTGCCACTCACGGGTGGGGTGGCCACCCTCTCACAAAAAATATGACCCCTTCCATTTTTCTTCACACGCACACAGCCCTCTTGATCTCTGTCTTCCCATTTTTTGATAGGAATGTGGTACTGAGAAATCAGTCTCAGCTCTCAGGAAACACAGCATGCTGGAAAGACTGTTGGGAGTGGTGGGGACTGGGGCAAATCGCAGCTGTATGCCCCTGTGGAAAGGGGTGGCCATGGTGTGGTTCCCAGGTCACGGCGGCCACATAGTGACACCAGCCCAGGGTAACCAGGTCTTCCGGGCCTTACAGAGGAGCCAGATAGCCAGTCTTCTCTGTAAAATGTTCTGATTTAAAAAAAACTCCCATCATTTACCTAGCGCCGCCTGCCACCAAGTACAACTTGTGGCCCCGGGGCATAGATTGCTAACTCAAATGGCATTTGGAGAATTTTCTAGCAGACTCTGAACTCCTCAGCATGAGTTCTTGGAGTTTTAAAATTGATTTATTTTTGAATAAATGATGCCTGTACACAGCACAAAAATACAAATATTATGAAAGGGTATAGAGCAAAAACCTACGCTGCCCTCAGTATTACGAACATATTTTATATTCTCACTCCTGAGTCAGTTATGAACATGTTTGTGTGTATATCATGCTTGTGTGTTTCACCGCTTTTATTCAAGTTGTAGCATAATATAAAATGCCTCTTCTTTGTATGAATACATCTCAGAGTGTGTCTCTTATCGGAGTATCATCTTTTTGTTTTTATGGTAAACATTGGTAAACAGCAGCCTTTGGTCATGGCTGAATTGATGGGCCGAAATTTATTTAGCCACTGAGAGCAATTCCAGGCTGCCAATGCAAATGTCCCGATTTAAAACTGTATCACTGCAATAGAGAGAGGCTGTCTGTAGGAGGGGGCCCTCGAAGAGGAGCTGCTGGATCCAAAGGTGTGATCTGGTTGGAGGGCAGGAGGAATCCTGCAGGCAGACCCCTCCCAGCACTTGGGGAAGTGGGCTGGGTAGCTGTGGGGCCGTGCCTGCCTCCCCTCCTCTGTCTCTGATGACCTTTCCCTCTGGTTTCCCTCTTAGTGTTGAACCTGACCCTCATCGACCTCCCGGGTATCACCAAGGTGCCTGTGGGGGACCAGCCCCCAGATATCGAGTACCAGATCAAGGACATGATCCTGCAGTTCATCAGCCGGGAGAGCAGCCTCATTCTCGCCGTCACCCCTGCCAACATGGACCTGGCCAACTCGGACGCTCTCAAGCTGGCCAAGGAGGTCGACCCACAAGGTAACCACTGAGCCCTACCGTAGCCGTTCCTCTCCCGAGGGCCTGGATGCATGGCAACTTGCCCAGCATCCTTGATTCCAGGTCACTGGTGTTCTCTTTGGCATATGACCCCTAGGAAAAGGCCCTCCTGGGATACAGCATCTCCCGTGGGGACCAGCAGTGCCGGAGGGCTGCCCCTGGGAGGCTGTTGTGTGGCAGTTGGGCGTTTCTCCTCAGCTTGGTCCCCCTCAGTCAAAATGGCAACAGCAATCCTAGCCTATAGAGCTGCTGAGAGGACTAGAGATGTCCCTGTAACCGCTCAGGGGCCAGGCAGAGAAGGTAAAAGGTTGATGAGTTAGTGAAGCCAGATGGGGCAGTAGGGATCAGTGGGGACTGTGGCGTCTCTGGCTCGGGGCATTCCGGGTCAAACTTTTCCTTGGGCCATTTATTAAGTACCTGTCAGTTAAGTACCTGATACATGCCAGGCTCTGTTTTGGCCTTGGGGACCCTGCAGGGGACAAAGTTGACAGGGCCCCTGCCACTGGTGAGTTGATGTTCCAGGGAGGGAGACAGAAAACAGTAAGAAAATAAGCAGGTGGGGCAGTTTCAGCCAGAAGTAAGCACTGGAGGAAAATCCAACCCTTTGAGAGTGGCTGGGGTTGGGGGTGTGGGGGTCAGAGGCCACTGAAGATGTGAGGTTTCAGGCAAGACCAGAATGATGAATGATGAAAAGAGGCAAAATCCAGGAAAATGGCCAGTGATGCTAAATAGGCTGGGCCGGATTTGAGCCTGGGGTGCCCAGAACATGGTGAGGAGGCCATTGTGGCTGGGGCAGAGGAGACGACGTGGAGGGGGTGCGACCGTCCAAGGGGCCTTGGTGGCTGCCGTGGGGAGCTGGGTGTGTCCTGCATGTGTTGGTGGTTGTGGAGTGGGACACACACTGAAATACGATTTGCAAAATGCCTCTGACTGCCTGATTCCATGGTGGTTCGGAGGGAGTCGGGGACCAGGGAGGAGCTGGGGAAAGACGGGCTCTGGCGCTCCGCTCCCTGGCTTCTGGTCCCCAGTCCGGCCCGAGGACGGCCAGTGGAGGGATGGGAGCTGATGGCCCTTTCACACGCTGGACTGTGAGCTTTTCAGAGTCGAGGGCAGTGCTCCGAGTATCTTTGTCCCGAGAAGGACACGCTGTGTCCCCGTGGTCATCCCAGGCATGGTCTCCCAGGAAAGGCCTCACCTATCCGTGGGCCCCCCACAGGCTCCCCGTGCCCCCGGTCCAGTCCCATGGATAGAGCATGATTGTGACAGAGATGCCACAGAGGCTTGATCGGGTGGTAAGGAAATGGGCGTGGGTTCAGTTACACTTGTAAACTCAATGTTGGCTCTTTTTCTGGCTTTGGAAGTGTTCATAATTATTACCCCCAAAATGTCACCGTTATAAAACACAGAATCTAAGAAGCGACCGCTCCCCTTCCCCTACAGAGATACCAGTGGCCACGCCTCAGAAATAGCCTCTCATAGTTTGTTCTCCCGTGTAAACTCACATTTTAAAAAATGCGGTGATCTTTCCTTATTTTTCTGTACACTGTGTGTGTGTGTTTCCCTGTTACCATCGGGACGCATGTGCACAGCATCCACCTAGCTGGCCACTCTCACCTCTTCTTTGTTCATAAATGATCCTCCAGTGAAATGCAGCATTTCCGGTAGAGTCCAGGCCTCCAGGCCTCCTCCCCAGTCCCCCCCCACTCTGCCTCTCCCCTCCCTGCCTGGCACAAGCTTTGTGGGTATTCACAGCTGTGGCCCCTTCACCCTCCAAAAAGGTGATGGCACCTCACAGCCAAATATGAACAGGCAAGAGCACCAGGGAGAGCACAACTCTCAGCCCCACGAAGCCCCCCTTAGCACCCTCTAGAGATCTCCCTGGGCTTCCTGTGTGTCACACATATGCACACGTACACACACGCATGCACGCGCGTGTGCGCGCTATCACAGAGGATCCGCAGGCCCACCAGGGCCAGCTGATCTGTAGGTGAGCAGCTTTGCTAGGAGGGTTCCCTTGATTCGAGGTGACCTGGGGACAGGAGGAATCCGATGAGGTGGTTTCCAGAGTGGAATTTTGGCCATTCAGGTGCAAGGTAACCCTAGAAACAGTCGCCGTGGTTTTGCGTATGATGTTGGGACTTTGCGGGTCAGTCAGAGAGCACAGCATGGAGACTGAGCCTGGATTTTGAGTTTTCATGAGGTCTTCCCCTGACACTGTGGCAGCAAGACACTGTCGCAGGTCACAGGAATGACAATGACGGTGGCCAGTATTTACTGATTGCATGTTTGTCACAAGCCAGTTTATCTTCATGGGCAACCCTCTGAGATTGGTGTGGCTGTTGTCTTCACTTGACATGAGGGAAACTGGGGTCCAGGCAGGTGACGTTATAGCTTGTCCCAGGTCTCACAGCTTGGAAGTGGAGATCCCCCCTCCCCAGGCTGCCAGCCCAGGCTCCTCCCTCACGGCATCCTCTGACCTCTGGGCTCTTTCAGGCCTGCGGACCATCGGCGTCATCACCAAGCTCGACCTGATGGACGAAGGCACTGACGCCAGGGACATCCTGGAGAACAAGCTGCTCCCCTTGAGAAGAGGTGCGGTTGGGCGGGGAGCTGGGAGCCATGGAGGGCGGTGGCTGGGAGGAGGTTCAAATGACAATGTTTTTGTCCTTATCGTTACCGAAACCTGGACCGATGCCAGGAAGTATGCACAAATAAGCACCCACCACTGCCTGTTTCCCCACAGCCCAGAGTAACTGCTTTTTCATGTCTTTTTCTTCTGATTTGTACACGTTGACTTTCCATTTACACAGTTAACACCTGCTCACTTGGGGAACATAAACAAACCTACAGAAAAGGGAAACCAGAGTCATCCACAGCACCCCCTCTCCCACTAGTTCCTACCTTGTGGCTCTCCTCCCAAAAATGTTCCCCAGGATGCATAATTAATTAATTAGCTTCTTTTCTTCCTTTTCCTTTTCCTTTCCTTTCCTTTCTCCCTCCCACCCTCCCTTCCTTCCTTCCGTCCTTCTGATTTATTTATTTATTTGAGAGAGGAGGGGTGGTGGGGGAGAGAGAGCGTCTCAGGCAGACTCTGCATTGAGGTTGGAGCCCGACACGTGGCCAGATCTCATGACCCTGAGATCACGACCTGAGCTTGAAACCAAGAGTTGGATGCTTAACTGACTGCACCACCCAGGGGCCCCAGGATTCATAACTCCTTCCTTCCTTCCTTCCTTCCTTCCTTC